>NC_081827.1:145572038-145725769 GCF_030867095.1 Alligator mississippiensis
GAGAATGCCTGAGAGATTAGGATTCTGAAAAGGGGTGTGTGCACATGTGTGTGCACGTGCATGTGTGTGTTTGTGTGTGTGTTGTGTGCGCATGCAACAGAGCACAGAGTATGCTGTTACTCACAGGGGTATGAGCAGCAGCAAGGCAGCCTACAGCTGGCTGCAATCCCAGTTAGGCACAACTTCCTGATTGGGAACAGCTGTTCCCTATAAGAACTTGGAGCAGTCTGCTGCTATCAGCTGGGAGAACATTATCCAGCTAGAACTGCTTCTCATAACATCTTGGAGGTACAGGGTAGGAGCTATGGGGATGGCTGGAGGCTTCCTGTCTTGGGACATGACCTGAAACTAAGAGGGTCCTGAGCCAGACTTGGAGCCCTAAGTTGGTAGGGGCTTGGAGCCCTGAGTGGGTAGGGGCTGGGAGCCCCAGTGGATTGAAGGAGAGCTCAGTATGAAAGCACAATGACTGTGAGCACCAGTGGGGAGTGAGAGTCCCACATGAGACTATGGAGCACGGGTCCCAGTGTGAGGACATGGGCTTATAGGCCAAGTGTTAGGCCTAACAAACTAAGGCTAGGTGTTAGGCCATGGATGCCATCTGTGAGGCATGGAACATGGTATAGGGAAGGTTGGAGTCTTGTATATAGGCCCTTGGCATCTGGGCAAGTACATGGGCAGCCTTCTACCTTATTGACATCATCTAATTCAGTGCTTCTCAAAGTGGTGGTCTGCAGACCAGTGCCAGTCTGCGAGCCACCAGTCGCAAGTCCGCAGCAAGTTGCCAGGAAAGAAAGAAATATATTTTCAGAAGCATAACATTGATATGTCATAGCACCACAGTTTGTACGTTCCAACACTCCAGGTGATGTCACGTCGTGCGAGGTGAGGAAAGAGAAAGAAACAGCCAGTCACCCATTTGTGTAGCACTGTTACACACAGTTGCTGCCACCGGCTGAACCGGGCACTGGTCCCTGGCCCACTGGAAAAAAAATTGATGGTTTGCCACATCAGATAGTTTGAGAAGCACTGATCTAATTGATACCAACTAAGGCATGGCAGGAGAGGTAGGTGGCAATTGCCCTGAAACAAGTGGGTGGGCCAACGATTGAACCAGCCCCAGGATGTCCACTTGTTACAGTGTGCATACATGCACCAAGGGTTTGTGTAAGGGCAGCGTGCCTTGCTCCCTTGAGGACTGAGTGTCTGGTCCCATAGGTAGAGCTAGAGGGCAGCATGTTTTGATCTCTTGGATACTACTTGAGGGACAGAGAGTGAGGGCTTGGAGGACCCGGAAAGCCAATAGCTCATCCTAATTATGCAATTACAACAACATTAATTGTTGTTGATTGTTATTGTTGGTACTGTTGTTTTGTTGTTGCCCCTTTTATTAAATATTCCTTTCCCCCTTTGGTGTGTGGAAGTGGGTTTTATTTAGGGATTTAATCAACTATTATTAGTGTTTGATAGATGGCCTTCACCCATAAGTGCCCCAATCATGAATTTAATTGTTGATTGGACTTCTGGTTAACAGACTGGTGATCCAGGTGGGACTGATTTGGCATAATTTGACTAGCCACCCAATGGCTTGGCACCCCACATGGGGCCTCAGACTGTGTGTGGATTAGCTACTCAAAATATTAACCCAGTTCTATACCAACTTGGGGTGTCTCAGTCATGTCCTGGGACTTCAGTGGTTTGGGGACAGACCTTTCAAAGGAAGGACATGGCAGGAAGTTCTGCATCTGCCTGTGGATGTTATGGAGACAATGTTGGTCACCCCACCTCCAGAAACTAAGAGAATCCAACCTTGGGGGCAGCAAGGAATGATAAGTTGTTTCCACAGTGCACTGCAGACTGGTTTCTTGAGGGGCAGTGCTTTGGACAATACTAAAAAGACTGGGGCCTAGCTTTATAGATGTACACATGTGGACAGGTGGTTAAATCATAACTGCTGGAGTCATGGACGGATGGACATGATACACAGCTCTGAGGGTTGGGCCTCGACTCCTGCATCCTCCTTCTGGAAACTAAACCTCACTTTTCATCTTGCAGTTGCAAGGCCACTTGCACAGGAAGATAACTCCGATATGAGCATGATACACCCCCAGGACAAGGGCAGTTGTTATACTTAGCAGCAGCAGCTGTGATATAGCAGGAGGCATTTTCCCTCCACCCTGCTCATGTGAAGCCTCCGGCTCTCTTCTTGCTGTTCTTCCCCAAACTCCTTGGCTGAGGGCATAGGCAGAATAGTGATGTACAGTATTTCCTCCAAGCTGTGTGCTATGTGCAGCCACACAGGTGTGCTCATGCCATGTTACCAGGCATGCCTGTGTGGCTGCGCATGCTGCGCAACTTAGAGGGAACGCTGTTGACATCACAGGTAGGACTTAGTCAAAATGGACTTTCTTCCACTTTCAGCATGTTCAGCAGCTTTAGATTCCTCAAAATAATTATATACCCCTGAATGTGATATTCTCCTCCTTGATCCCTCCTGCATAGCCACAGCCCAGTTGCCAGGGTCCACCCAACCCTCCCCCTCCATATCTCCCTGGAAGTTTCCCCAAGCAAGGGGTGGGGTCTCTCTGATCTCACACCCAGGATGAAACAACTCCTATCAGCTGCTGCTGCAGCTTCACAGATCTACTGACAAACAGTGTGACAGTGCACATTGTTCCAGGGCTTCCTTCCTGGGGAGCTTGTTCTCTCCCCCTCTTACACAACAGTAAACTTCTCCCAGCTGAGGAAACTAAGTTTACCAGAACCTGCAGGAAATGCTCCAGTGTCAGAAGTGTGCTGTCAGGAGGGTCCATGGGGAAGGAGCAAGGAGAAGAGGGAGAATTGCATCCCGTGAGTCAGCTAGAGAGATCCCCCTGCTTCCCTCTGTGCTACCGCAGGGCATGGATTGGCACATGATCATGTCCCCCAGTAGATCTTCTCTTTGCTAGACCAAAACATTCTAGTACAACTGAGGACAGGGCCCTCACTCCCTATGTCCTCTCATTGCCCTAGCCCCACCCTCCCACATGCATATGTGCATTACCCTATATAGTGCACTGTGGGACTAATGGGCATGTGATGAGTGTCCCTCCCAGCAGTTACTCATGCTTCACTGTGGTTCTGGGAAGTCTGATCTCCCCATTGTCACTTGTTTTCTACTTCCCAGGAACTCAACTGAAATAGTAACACTTTTCTTTCCATACTACAGCAATTCCTTTCCCCAGCTGAGCAGGAAGTCCTGGATAAAATCAAAACCCAATCTCACCAGCTGCAGGAGCTGAGCAGACAGCAAGAGGCATCATGGGAGGGATGGGGTGAGAGAGCTCTGGACAGGACGAATATGAGGCCTGCATTCCCCAGTCCAGTTCCAGAGCAGGTGTGCTGGAGGATGCAGGGGGGTGGGGACTGGAAGCCACACACCCAGAGGAGATGGGGCTGGACGAGCAGGATGGCTGTATCTCTCAGATGGGGAAGGTTAATCCTAAATTGGAGATTGCCTAGGGTAGCCAAGAGGGTATAAACCTACAAACATCAAGGGGAAGGGGAGTGCTAAGTGGACAAATAGGTGAAATAAATACATAAATACACCATTCAAAAACAAAGTGTCATGACCCATGATGGTAAACCCATGAAGACGTGATGTGCTCTCACTTACTATTCTGTCTGGGTAACAAGCAAGAGAAACAATAAATTCTCAAACGTAAGAAATGTGGTACCACTGGCATCACTGGAAACTAATGGAAGGATTTGCATGATTGGATTGTTAACCCTGGGTCATGGCCTCTGTAGCAAAGAGAGAGGATGTTTGAGGAATGGCAGGAGCACGCTCCACTAAGGACACCATCTTCTGTTCTAGAGCTATGGATAACTCAGAGCCCCAGGATGCTGAATGCTTGGGGATCACTGTTCTACTTCTATGTCTTTTCACAGCCTCTGATGAAGTGAGCATCCACCCATGAAATCTTGTGCCACATACACACATGCTCACACAGACACAGACATTTTGGTTAGCCTGTAAGGTGCAAATCTTACAGGTGCTGCCAGTAGAAGGTGCTGCCTTCTACTAGACTTCAGACTAACATGGATAACTACATCTCTTTACTTCACTTAAAGCAGGAAAAAGAAACTATTTAGAGTCTGCTGTTGTTTTTTTAATACCCACCTGGCTACCTTAGCTAATGCCAACCCTGAATACCTCAGATCACTGAATCATACCAGAGGACAGGGTTGCTTAAGGCCCTGGCCAACTGCTTAGACAGAGGTGTGGTGTTATGGAAGTTTTCATTTCCAGAGACGAGTTCTGGAGGTCTTTCATAGTCAGTTGAGCTTTACAGAAACTATGGATGTGGATTTTCTAAAACAAAAGGCACTATGTTCAGAAAGGTCTGGCTCTAGTTTGGACCTTACCATTATGGATAAAGGCAAATTTAATGCTGGATTAAGAACTGGGCGGGTATAGTGACCTGTGACAATGACCAGTTTACACTCATTATCAAAAAGGATAGTCCTGAATAATCATGTCTGTACTTGGTGCTTCCAAAGGACCTGTTTTCTAAAATTGAAGAAACATTGACTGCAACACGAAATGTAGACAGGGAAATGTGAATGGAAATTGAGAGTGTTTGTGGAAGACTACTAAATTGCTGAGGAGCCATGAGTGTAAAATCAAAAGGGAGTCTTTAAGGCTGATAACTCAGCCTGGTTAAGAAGCAAATAAAAGCAGCAGTTTGAAATGAAAAAGTAACATATGACAAGTGGAAAATGGAACTGTGTAGCAAATGTTACTTGCGGTACATATGGTATAGAATCACAGAAAATTAGGGTTTGAAGGAACGTCAGGAGATCATCTAGTCTAACCCCCTGCTCAAAGCAGGACCAACCACAACTAGATCACCCCAAAGGTTTGCCTACCTGGGGCTTAAAAACCTCCAAGGACGGAAATTCTACAACCTCTCTGGATAACCTGTTCCAGAGTTTTACTACCCTCCTAGTGAGCAAGTTTTTCCTAATATCTAACATAAATTTCCCTTGCTGCAACTTGAGACCATTGCTCCTTGTTCTGTTATCTGCCACCACTGAGAACAGTCTAGCTCCATCCTTTTTTAAATCACCCTTCAGGTAGTTGAAGGATGCTATTAAATTCCCCCCCTCAGTCCTCTCTTCTCTAGACTAAATAAGACCAGTTCCCTCAATGTCTCCTCATAAGTCATGTGTCTCTACCTCCTAACCATTTTTGTGGCCCTCCACTGGAATCGCTCCAAGTTGTTCACTTCCTTTGTGTAGTGGGGGCCCCAAAAGCGGACACAGTACTCCAGATGTTGTTACCTGTCAGCTCTGTGTTCCTGGGGTACCCTGGCACAGTAACCAGTCTGTCAGACTCATGAAAGACTCCCCTCCACCGCCCAGACCTCTGCCCAAACCAGAACTGATCAGAAGAAAGTCTTACAAAAGGCAATGAAGATGCAGTGAGAGACACACCTAGACCCCTCCAGATAAGGATGACAGGATTAAGGCAAATGCCCTAGTCTCATTTGCATTGGGGATGAGACAAGGTAGCAACTCCCCTAGTCCCATTTGCATCAGAGATGAGAAAGGGAGGCACCTCCATTAGGATTCAGGATGGAGAACAGAGATTCCAAGGCAAGGACCACACTGACTCTGGGACCAGAGAATCAGGGGAGCATTGCATGATGGGGGATCCCTGCTCCAAATGATAATCAACCCATTATCACACACCCAGCGCAGCATTTATCAGAGCAATTCTAGTGGTGATTCCTTTATAGGTACCCAGAACACTGAATCTGCCTGTTTGCAATGCCCACAGTCAGGAATGATCAGCTCCCATTGTCCAGCATAACAAAACAACTCTGGTATACACCCTTGAGCCATCATTTACCCATAAACAAACCTAGTGTTCTCCCTTGAACCATTGTTATTTCCCTACAAAAACCCCTACTTAAGCTCAAGTTCTGTCCTGGTGCTTGGATCCAAAAGCTGCACCAGTTCCACTAGGACTTCACCTTCTCCTTTCTTGCCTGGAATATCTTCACTGATTGTGCTGGGGGATCTGCCTGTCTCAGACCCCTAGATCTGAAGCTGAACAGCTTGTCTGCAAGCTCCATGAACACCTGGGAACCTCAACCGGTTCAAGCTTCACTGAGTGGTGAGAACCCAACTCTCTCTCTCTCTCTCTTTGTTTAAGCCCACTTTCTAAACCTCAGACTTGGTTTAATGCCTCTTTCTCTTCCTCTCTCTTTTACTCCAGGCACAGCTTTCTAAACTTGACTTCTGCTGATCAAACTTGAACTAGACTTCCCCAAATACCCAAATGAAACTGTATAATATTGTAACTGCTTTGTTTGTCTCTCCTTGTATGGCTATTAGGGCTGTGTGAAAATTCACCACCAATTTTGTTTCAACTCTGTTTTGACCTGTTTCAAGGTCAAAACAGCAAAATTGAAATGAAACAGATATGGTCGAAACAGCCTGGAAAAAAAATGAGGCAAGTCAAAATGTTTTGCTGTTTCGACACTGTTCAATGTTTCGTCCATAGGCTATAATGGGGATGGTCAAAATAGCCTATATCTTTGGCTGAAACTTGCAGAAATGGTAGCCCCTTCTGAGGGTATGAAGTCTGCCAAGCTTCAAGAAGATAGATGCAGGGGGTTTGGATAAACTGCACCCCAAAGTCTTGAGAGCCAAACTTGTGTCATGTGTATGTGTTAAGCCACATCAGGGTCACAACTACAAGAATGCTAGCCCCTGCTGAGACCACAAAGCCTGCCATGTTTCAAGGAGATAAGTGCAGAGGGTTCGGAGAAACTGCACCCCACAATCCTGAAAGCAAAACTCATGTCATGTGTACGTGTTAAGCAAAAGCAGGGTCAAAACTTCAGGCATACTAGCCCCTGCTGAGGTCATGAGGCCTGCCAAGTTTTAAGGAGATAAGTGCAGGGGTTTGGGGGAAACTGCTCATCAAGCTGCAGACAAACAGAACTCGTGACATGGGTGACACTGTGTGTGTTAAGGCACAGCAGGATAAAAGCTGCAGGGATGGTAGCCCCTGCTGCGGCCATGAAGCCTGCCAGCTGTCGAGGAGATAGCTGCAGGGGTTCTGGGGCCCTGTACCTCTGACTGCTGACAGACAAAACTCGTGTCATGGGTGCTTGTGCAACCAACTGTGTCTGTCTTGGGGTGCCGGGGAGGGGAAACTACTGCAGGCCTGGCTGCTAGGCCCTGCTGTGACCACGAAACCTGCCAGCTATGGAGGAGATTGGTGCAGAAGGGTTTTGGGGCCCTGCACCCCTAGCTGCTGACAGACAAAACTTGTGACATGGGTGCTTGTGCAACTGACCGTGTCTGTCTTGGGGCAGTTGATTGTCTGTATTGATTATTTGCTCTCAGTCTCTGGTTTTGTAGGTGTTAATCCATGCTCATTAAGTCATTATGCAGTTGCTAGCTACTATGTATTGATCTTGTCCCTGAGTGAATCATGATTAATTGGTACCTGGTAATGCAGTAGCTTAGCAGCCAGGCCTGCAGTAGTGTTCCCCCCACCCCACCTTGCCCCAAGACAGACAGTTGCACAAGCACCCATGTCATGAGTTTTGCTTGCCTGCAGCTTGAGGTTCAGTTGCCCCCAAACCCCTGCACTTATCTCCTTGAAACTTGGCAGGGTTGTGGCCTCACCAGGGGCTATCACCCCTGCAGTTTTCGGCCTGCTGTGCCTTAACACACACAGGGTCATCTATGTCACAAGTTTTGTCTGTCAGCAGCTTGAGCTACAGTTCCCCCCAAACCCCTGCACCTATCTTCCTGAAACTTGACAAGCTTTGTGGCCTTACCAGGGGCTACCATCCCTGCAGTTTTGACCCCACTGTGGCTTAACACATACACATGACATGAGTTTAGCTTTCAAGAATTTGGGGTGCAGTTCCTCCCGAACCTCTGCACCAATCTTCTTGAAACGTGGCAAGCTTTGTGGACTCAGCAGGGCCTAGCAAGCCTGCAGTTTTGACCCCACTGTGTCCTAACATGTACACGTGACACAAGTTTTGTTTTCAGGATTTTGGGGTGCAGTTTCTCTGAACCTGCTGTAGCTATCACCTTGAAACATGGCAGACTTCATGGCCTCAGCAGGGGCTACTACCCCTGCAGTTTTGATCCCACTGTGGCTTAACACTTACATGTGACATGAGTTTTGCTCTCAAGATTTTGGAGTGCAGCTTCTCCAACTCCCAGCACCTATCTTCTTGAAACATTGCATGCATCATACCCTCAGAAGGGGCTACAATTTCTACAAGTTTCATCCAAATCTGGCCAGAAATGACAAAGTTATAGGCTGTTTTGACCTTTCCCATTATAGCCTATGGGACAAAATGGTGAAAGCGGGTTGAAACAGCAAAATGGTCTGACAGAACAATACGGAACAGCCGTTTCGACTCAAAACAAGTCGAAACAAAACACTGTTCTCTGTCAAGACATCAAAACACTGGTTGAAATGAAATGCTTCCATTTTGCACAGCCCTAAAGGTTATTACTACTAGTATCATCATAAGTTTCCTGTACCTGGCAATAAAATAACTTTTATGGTCAAGCTAGTTGCCATACTCTCTCTCTCTCCAAAACTCATTTATTCTTCCTTCTCCTCAACCTCCACATTTGCTCTGCAGCAACACTTTTTTTTTACCTAAACCAAAGATCCCTGTAAAGCCCAAAAATCCTGTGGGGTTTACTCATCAAAGGAGTTACTACCATGACAATTGGGACAAGAGATTGGGAAGTGCTGAGCCGGAGCAATGAGAGCCTCAGCCTGTTGATGCTGATTGACCCTGCCCTGCTCAGACATGCTCTGTTCCTGTGATGAAGCCGGAGCACATGTGGGTGTCAACCTGGAAATGCTGAGTAATCCTGCACTTTCAGACTTGCTCTGTTAACTTGTGTGTGTGCATTGTGTCTGACTGCATTTTATTGTTGCCCAGCTGAACTAAGCTCTGTGTTGAGTCCAGGGTATATGAGGGTGTCAGCCTGGAAATGCTGAGTAACCCTGCCTGCTCAGATGTGCCCTATTAATGTGTGTGTGTGTGTGCACATGTGCGCGTTTGATTGATTTGGTGGCTGAAGGAACCCAGTCCCATTGAAACTAAACCATGCAAGATAGCTCCACTGAGAGTGAAGACTTGCAGAAGGGGGAGATAAGCTCCGCACAGAAACACAAGTAACACAAACAGCACATTGGTAGAATTACAGAGACCCCAGAAACATAACCCTAATAAATGAGTGTACACCAAAAGGGATGAGCAAATCTGGTCACTTAGCTTGATCTGCTGGAAACTCATACCAGTGCAGTTCATTATGCATTAGCCTTCTTGGTAACAGGGGTACACTGTTGGCTCATATTCAGCTTATTGTCCACTACAACCCCAAGTCCTATCCTGCAAAACCGCTGCATAGCCAGTCAGCCCCCAGCCTGTACTCGTGCATGGGATTACCCCATCCTAAGTGCAGGATGGCACTTGGCCTTATTGAACCTCATGAGATATTTTTGGTTCAATCCTCCAATTTGACTAGGTCTCTCTGAAGCCAAAACCTACCCTCCAGCTTATCCACTACTCTCCCCAGCTTGGTGTCATCTGCAAACCTGCTAAGGTGCACTCTATGTCATCTTCCAGTTCATTGATGAAGATACTGAACAAAATGAACCGCATGACCAACCCCTGGGGCACTCCACTTGAGACTGGAGTACCCTAGGGGTATGATGCAGAAAAGGCAGATGTGTCCAGTAAATCTTTCTGCTCAGTAATTATCTGGTCACCACACCTGAAAAAGGATATAAAGGAAGCAGAGAAGGTACAGGGAAGGGCAACAAGGGTGATTAGTGGCATGGAGGGGTTTTCATGTAAGGAGAAACTAAAGAGCCTAGGCCTATTCAGTTTAGAAAAGAGACACTTGAAGGGGACATGAGAAGGGTTTAAAAATACTAAATGGCAAAGAAAGTAAATAGGGATGTATTATTTACTCTGTCTCATGATACAAATACTAGAAGTCACTAAATGAAATTAGTAGGTAGTCAGTTTAAAACTAACAGAAAGAAGTATTTTTCACACAGCATGTAATTAAACTGTGGAATTCGTTGCTACCGGGTGTTGTGGAAACTGACAGTTTAACTAAATTAAAAAATGGATTAGACAAATTCTTGGAGGAGAGGGCCATCAGTAACTACTGACCATGGCTGTTACAGATACAGCCTCTGAATAAGAATTTCCTAGACGTTATGCTAAAGTCTGCATGTAAGATACAAACAGTGAGGAAAAAAAACCCTGGTTATACCCAGTCCACTCTCCTTTTCAGCATCCACTGTCTGCCACTGTGAGACAAAGGGTACTGGGCAAGATGGACCTATGGTCTGACCCAGTAAATGGCAATTCTTATGTTTTAGAAAGAAAGAAAAGGAATACACAAGAAGCCCAGGAGAATGAGTTAGTAGACCTGATAAAGTTTATTGGTGATACTAGGCTTAGCAAAATGGTAAAAGATCATGAGGACAAGATAATCATACTGTGTCACTTGTAATTACAGTGCATTGGAGCAGACTCAATTAATAGAGTCTGCTGGAATGGGGTAATAACCAGGCTTCAGCTGGCCTTGGCATGATCGTCCCCACACTTCAAAATGGTGGTGGGAGCACTTTAACTAAAGCTTATTCAATGAGCTTTAGATAAAGCGCCCCACCACCATTTTGAAGGGCAGGGATGCTGATACATGAGATGCTCCAGGCACTTTCATTAGAGTGGCTCTTGGAACGTCTCTAATTAAATCGTCCCCTACACACCAACCCCAGAGCATGTGTAAAAACACTCTTGGAAGCCAAGCCCATTCCAACAAAATGCATAGTCATACAGAGGAATGACAGGTCATGCACGTAGGAACAACGAATGCAGACTTCAGCACCAGAACTGGTCACACGACAGTGTAAGCAGTAACTTTGCAAAGTGCCGAGGGGTATCAGTGGATGCTTTTCCAGAACAGATCCATAAATGGGAGAACACTACAATCTGTGATGTGCAGGAGAACAGGTGAAAGCCATGTGACGATCCTTTCTGGCCTTGGACCCCAGAAAATGCACTACTTCAGCATCTGGAAATGGCTTCCCTCATAAGCCAAATTCAAACACAACTTCAAACACAAATTCAAAACCCAACTCAAACACAAATGGCAACTGTGCCATCTTGTGGTTTGAGCCATAAAAGCACAATGCTGGCACTGTGTGCTTTCGGGAATAGAAAGAATATTGACCTTTTTCTCTGGCATAAGGCAGCCTGTGTCTTCCCCTATAGTTTCCCAACTCTAAGAAGGGAGAGGCATTCTTCCATATTCAGTGTTTTCCAGTTCTTTACCTAGGCCAAGCTTCTGGCCTTCCACTCTTCCCCTTGCAGACACTTCACAGTCTGACTGAAAGGTTTCCTTTGTCCCGTGGGGTGTTTCCCCTCTTAGTGTAGTTTTAATCACTTTTCTCCCACTTGTCTGTCCTCAAGCATCCTCCCCAGAACTCTGCCTCCCTCCCTCAGGAACCACCCGAAGTGCTTAGGTAAGCTCCACACCAAAGCCCTTTCAGTTGTCGCTTTCTGAGAACTGGGAAATGCGCTCAACCTGCAGCTGCACACAGCTGTTTTATGTAGAAGTGTCTATTTTGGGGTTTCTTCACTCTTAGCAACCGCAGGGAAAAGTGCGCCTGAGCATAAACCCTCTGAACCTGCCCTGTGGCTCCTGTGGTTGGTCTCATCCCAGTTGCTGTTGCTGTGTGCTGCTCTTCCCATTGTTCTCACTGGCAAATGCACTTGCCTTTTCAAAGCCCTCACCATCCTGCAGCACTCTGTCTCTCCTTTCCTCTACAGCAGGCTTGTCCAACATACGGCCCGTGGGCCGCAATGCGGCCCACCAAGACATTTTCTGTGGCCCGCGGTGCTGCAACGGGAAATGAAGTAAACACGGTTTACTTTTGTTCCCGCCCCTTGTCCCCCCACAACCCCTTAGCAGCTTCCTAATGGCTGCTGAAGGGCTAGGGAAGGGACAAGGTTCCCACACGCATGGCGTCAGCTTGATGTTGCTGACGTGGTGCGTGTGGGAAGAGGAGTGCAGACCCGGCCCGCCTCCTTCCGTCCCCAGCATCACATGGGGAAGCCACCGCTTCCCAGCCCGAGTGACTTGCCGCTCCCTGCCCGCAGATGAGAGGCAGCTTGGCTTGGCTGCCCGGCCCTGGGTCACTGGCAGAGGCAGAGACGGAGTGGCACGGGCAGGTGCCTCTTCCCGCCGGGTTGTCGGCATTGGCCTTGCCGTGCGGGGCAGCCCCGGACTCAGGCGGAGCCTGAGCTCGCTGCATCCTGAGTTGCCACCCAGCCCCGGCCCCGGCTCCAGTTCCAGCTCCAACTCCCTCCAGCCTGGTGCGGCATGGCGATGTGGACCCACAGAGGCAGTGCGGCGGCCGGACTAGCCCTCGTCGTCTGCCTCTGCTGCCTCCTGCCCGGCCGGGGCACTGCAGATAGGGCTGGGCCGGGCCAGGCTGGGGCCGGGGTCAGGGCGGGAAGACGGCGCCTCCCCCAGGGCCAGGCCAGTGACTGTGGGCTCCCGGCGCTTGTGTGTGTGTGGGGGGTCCCTGCCTTTCACAGGGGAGGGAGGCTCAGCTCTGACCCCATCTCCTGGGGCCAAGGCTTTAACCTCAAAGCCTGGTCTTCCCTCCTGGGAGCCGGCTATACCCACATCCCAGAAGATGGGTGCTGGAGCATTACAAAGGAAGGCAAAAACCTCCTGTTTGCTCTAATCTGACCATGGGGTAAAATTCCTTCCTGACCCCAAATTTGGCGATCAGTGGGTCCCCGAGAAGAGGGGCAAGACCAGGGCTTGGCAGTGTTTTTTGGGCAGTGCCAAAAACACCCATAGCCTTGACTTGTAAAATGTTGGTGTGCCAGTGGCAGACAGCAAGGGAGCCACAAGGGGCTCTAGCCTTGTTGTGGCAGCACAGCCCTGGCCCTTTCCCTGAAGTCTGCCCCGAGGCACACGTGCCAAGCAAAATGTCTTTGTGTGCTATGCTCTGGCACCCATGGCTACCTCTGGACATAACCCTTTAGCCAAAAACCTCTGGATTTGGTCCCAGAAGGAGCATTGGCACACCCCAGTCAAAGTCCCTAGCCTCAGCTGTAGCCAACACCCAGTACCTCTGAGAAAGACTTAAAAACACCCTGGCACATACAGCAGAAAGGGGAAGGGTGGTGGTGGGGGCAACCAGCAAAGCCCAGAAGCGTGAGAAGTACCCATAGTAGAACACAGGCATAGCTATGCCTAGATCAGGGGTAGGCAGAATATGGCCCACGAGCTGTATCTAGCCCAGCAGTTGATCCTATCTGGCTCACAACTGGGAGCCTGAGGAGCAAGGGTTGTCCCCTGTGTTGCTACACTCTGCCTCTAATAATTGCCCACCCCAGTCTAGATCAGTGGTTCTCAACCTTTCTTGTACCAGGACCCATTTGTAAGCATAGATGGTCAGTCCCGACCCAGTGTCCCTCACTGCTCCTACCTCCAGACACCAGTGCCCCAGTGTGTGAAACTCTGCCAGCCCACAAGAGAAAAGCCACAGTTATATGTTTTTAGATGTTTTAACATCTTTTTGAACACCTCCGATGACAGAGAGTCACCACTTCCCTAGGCAGTCTGTTCCACTCCCTCGCTGTTCTAACCTCTGTGAACAGAGGGCTGGTACTGGAAATACAGCGAGGTTTTCAGGCTCTGTTCTGTGCCTTGTCAGTTAACATGTGGACAAAAAAAAAAGGGGAAGAGGTTTTCTCTTTAATTTCTACCTCCTCCCATTGGCAAGAAGCTGTTGGAAATTTCTTCCCAAGGTCTTGTTTGACTGGTGGCAGGATGCCTGCTGCCTCATGGGGTCCAGGTCAGGTATTCCCATGGAACCAGTGGGCTCCCAGTCCCTTTCCAAATCTGGCATTGGCAGTTTGCCCGAAGTTACGTGGTGAGTCTGTGGCAGAGCTGGAAATATAGTTCAGCTTGCCTGACTCCCCGTCTTGATGCTGAATCGTTGGCCACAGTTGCAGCAAGAGTAATAATTTATGGTCCTTTCTGATTGCTAAACTAACTTGCTTTCCTGGGTGTGTTTGCACAAGCTTCAGTCAGCACTGAGGAGTGATTAACTAGCTATCTATTGCCTGTAAAGCATGGTGTCCAGAAAAGAGAACAAACACAACAGTAGTTCATCTTCCTTCTGCTTCATCCTCTTCAGTGCAGTAGCTGTTGTACTATGAGATAAGTTATCAGATCTTTGGATAAAGTACAAACAAGAAAGGCTTTTGTCAGATCAGCTGTTGTTTCCATTTCCCCCTTTCCTCTCTATTTCTCTGAGCTATAACACAGTAGGGCTCGTTGTGTTGTGGTTGCCACCAACCTGACCTTAGACCAGGTGACCTGGTTTCAGCCTGGTGATTCAGCTAAGCTAGTCTCCAAGACCATTTTGGGAGGGTTATTTTAATCAATGCCTGGTCTGCTACTTTGCAGCTGGGTATGCCGATGGCAATTCACCCTGCTAGTCCAGCCAAGCACAAGGCAGAATGGTAAAGAACATAAGGTGTATACCAGCTTCGGAGCAATGATACCCTTTTCTTGGAGGCCTTCTGCCTCTTTAACCAGCAGATAGTGAATTGCTGAAAAAAGGGGTAAGATGGGGTAACATTGGATATGATGGCGGTGAATGAAGAGGCATGTAAGCATCTTTCACTGGGCCAGATAAATCTAAATTCTCCCCCTGCTGCTCCTTGAGGTCCTACCACCTTCATCCAGACGATGCTTCTGTTTCTCTTTGTGCGGGATTGGAGGTTCAACTTGTTACTACTTGTTAAAGATGTGTTACTAACAAGTTATTAATTCAATAAAAGTAAATCTTCTTGAAGATGATTCTAAAAAAATGCCCACACTTCGTTGCTTTGATTAGTTTCCACTCTGGCTGATAACTTTTCCACATTTGATCTGTTGACTTGCATTATGCTTCTTTCATTCATTGAAAAGTAGAAGCATTGAGGAGTAGAAGCAAAAGTGTTTATTTTAGCCAAGTGTTTGGTATTATTTCTTTGTTGCTTTTTATATTGTTTTTATTTTGGATTTTAAACCACACTTCCAGACCCATTTCATTGTCACTTCCTGCAACTTTATTGGTGTCAAAGGTCACATGACATCACTTCCTGATGTGATACCACTTCCTGTGAGGTCTTTGAATATGGCTCACCCGCCCACTGGGTGATAAAAAGTTCGTGATCTGGCCCCACATTCAAAAAGGTTGGACACCCCTGCTTTGGGCCTTCTGTGTTCATGATGCTCCTTTCTTCCCTTGCAGCACCTGACTACACCTGACTACATGGCACACCACTGAGACTGAGACAGAGGCCCTTGAGCTTGGCCATGGTTTGTGCTGGGCTCTGTCCAGCCCTGTCATAGTTTTCAAGCATGTAACCACTTTGGCTCTCCCTGCTGAGTTCAGGTATCCCCAGCTCACTTGCTGCTGAGTTGGCGCATCTCCAGCTCCCTGCCAGCTGAGTCTATTTGGCCTCTTCCTATCTTCACCATCGAGTTCTAACTTTTTACTCCTCAGTTTGTTCAGCTGCTGTTTCCCACAACTAATCAGTGCTTTAGCTCACTGTGTCCAGAAGTCAGTTAAGCTTGCTACTCCCCAGGGCCACTGTGGTGCCCTTAGCTTAACTAGAGTTTAGCATAACTCTGGCCTAGTAGGGCCAAGACTCCTCCAGGTATTTTGCAGGTCCTTAAAATGGGACAATGGGCCTGTGTGCCTGCGGGATCCCAGCATAAAATTCATTTTCCTGCTTTCTGCCCAGGATCTGTGCCTGGATCCTCCAGCTGCCTGCACAGGCCCTTCTTGGAGGCCCTGAGCTTGCTGGGCTCCTGCCTTGGGTTCTGGTGCCATTTTGCTGCCTGCCATAGAACAAAAGCATCCAGCTGGAGCTGGAGGAATATGACTTGGAGCCTTGCCTCTTTCCTCTCCCAGTTGGGTCCATGGAGGATACTTCTCCGTTCTGTGACTCTTGCTGTTCTCCTGCTGTCTGTCTCCTTGGCTCAGTGCACAGCTGAGCTCCCCTAGGCCTGGATTCCTGGCCTCTCCTCTGCCCTCCTCATGGGCTGCACCCTAGGAAGAGAAAGCCAGTAGGGATTTATTACTGACTGTCTCTCCCCGTACAAAAACAAGTGTCACAACATGAAACTAGTCATGAAACAGGTAGAACACAAAGCTTTGATATGTAGCTGCCTGCCAAAAACCTTTGCCCCATCTGAGCCAGGTGCTTTGAAATTGAGGTACTGTTGAAAGCTGAGTACCGAGCATCTGCCTTTTCCCTTCCTGGGATGCTCCCACACTGGGATGCCAGCCTGTGCAGACTGGGCCTCAAGCCGTCCAGGAGGCCACATGATTAGAATCCCCTGCATGGGCAAGGCTTGGAGAAAGGAGGTTGGAAATAAGACAGGACAGGATGGTGGGGAGGCTCATATCCAGCTGCTCCCAGTGCAGAGGCTACCACCAGGCAGAGAGCAACATCAGCATCCCCCACAAGCTGCTGTCTCACTTAGTAGCACTGTGATCCAGGCCCAGGAGGAGACAAACCAGCAGAACCTCCACTGTGCTATCACTGTGCTGCCAGGTCACTTGCTCTAGTCCTCCGCTGGTCACACAGGCTTTCATGACAGGCTCTAGGATGGGCTGGTGAGAGAGGACAGTCACTGCACCAGCAACACTCTGCCCTGCGTGCAGAGGGTCTGAGACCTTCATGACCCTGGGCCCCCAGAGGTCATGGAGCTTCACAGGACCCCACCTGGCATCCCTGGCCCCTGGACATGGCCCACTCCAGCCTCGGGGGCATGGCCAACAAGTGGACCTGCCATTCCCCAGATGACATGTTTGGGGTCGCTCTGGGCCCTGCCATCTAGAGGATGACAGTGTTTTGGGTGGAAAGATCAGGGAATCAGCAGAGGGGACATGGGTGCACAAACATGTACACAGTGGCCACCAGCAAGGTCTCACAGGCACATATACACATGTACATGCACTGCTGCCTCCCACATGTACACGTATGGCACACGTACTGCCCCAGCACATGGGTGCACAGGCCACCAGAAGGATGACAGGAGCTGGGGTAGCAAGTATTACTCAGGAAGCAAAGGGCTGCAGGCCAGGACATGGTCAATCCTTTGGTCTGCCAAGGCCCCACTGGCATGCGCAGGGTGTTGGGTCTCTCTGGGCCACAGGTCTCTTTCCTGTAGCCTCAGGCTTGTCCCTGCTCTGGAGGTTTCTGCTGAGGCCCTAGGATGAAAGGACAGGGAACAGTCACTATGCCAGCAGTGCCCTCCCATGGGACCCGAGGGTCTGAGCCCCTCAAGCCTATGGGCTCCATTAGGTAGGTGCCCCTGCATATGGTGAACCCCTGCCCTGGGGCACCACCGGCCAGGGGACCTACCGCTCCCTGCATGGCCAGCCTGGGAAGCTCCTGTCGGTGCCTCAGTCTCTTGGGATGGAGAGTCTATGGGAGGGAAGGACAGAAGAGTCAGCATGGGAAGAAGTGAACACCTGCTGGGGACACAGCACCACATGCATGCACACACATGCCAGCCACCAGCATGGCTTCCCAGGCACATGTACACATGTACGCACAAAGCTGTGGCTATGGCTGGCGGGGAACATGCTGACTCAGGGAGCAGGCTGGGGCGGAGAGGACTCCAGCAGTCCTTGCTCACCCCCATGGCCAGCAGATCATCTTTGCCTTTAACAGGAGCAGGGCATGGCTCTGTAAGTACCTGACAGCCACTCACCTGGTTCTTGCTCCTAGGCACATTGCCTGTCCCATGTCTTCACACTCTTCATGGTGGCATGGTGGGTGCCCAAGGAAGGCGGCCTGTACCCAATCTGGTCTGTGGGTTCCTAGGGTTGCTGGGATAGGCTGTGGGGCCAGCTGCAACCTAGCTTATACCTACTTCATTGGCAAGAGGCAGCCCCAGGAGACCAGGCAAGAGCCAGCAGCATCACTGCTCCAAGCAGAGAAGCACTCAGCCCATGTCCAGGTGCACAGAGGGCCTTGGGAGGACTCTGGCAGTTCTGTCATCTCCACCAGGACCACAGCCACAGTCACAGAGCTCACAAGGCATCATGCCCCCCCCTTATTTCCTGTCCTCATGGCAGTAAGGGTTTCTTAGCTGGGCCAGAGGGCTTAGGCCTCATCTGGGGCCCTCTAGGTCTGGGCTCCATAGGGCTTGGGCTCATCCTCTTAGTGCCTCCCCAGAGGTGGGCACTGAAGGATAGCACTGATCAGTCCAAGGTGTTGCCAGCCCCTTACCCACACTGGGCAGTCTTTCAGTTGTCCCTCCCTGCCACCTGGGGTGGAGTAGCTGTTCTGAAATGGAGGGAGAGAGGTGGGAGTGAGCTGCCAGGTGCTGGGAGCAGGAGGCCCAGGGGACCCGAGCTCTGTGTCAGGCAGCATCAGGCACCAGCCGGATCCAGCACCCAGACCACTCTCCCCTTTGCAGCCACAGCTGGGATTCATCCCTCCTACCACTTACTCTGCTGCTCTGCTGGGGCCACAGGCCTGGGTCTTCCCTACTTATCCTCTCTTTATGGTCTATTATCTGGCCTATTCTATTTACTCTGGTCTACTGTCCCTGTCCATCTACTGTTTATCTCCTCCTTCTATCTGCTCTCCTGTCTACTAGCTACTCTACTATCTCTAAAATATCTTTATAACTCGCTAGTAGCAACTCTCCCTCTTCTGTCTCCTATCACCTCTCTGGCAGTGGTGGGCAAAATAAGACCCACAGGCCATTTGTGGCCAGCCAAAGGATTTTGTCTGGCCTGTGGCAGGTCCCTAGGTCCTTCCCACCCCAGGCATGTGGGGCAGTCTGGATGGTGGCTCATGCAACCAGTCCTACCGCCTCTAGGCATGCAGTAGAGCACAGTGGCTGGACTAATTTCTCTGCAGTGGCAGATCATTCTGGCTGCCACCACTGTCAGACCCAGCACTGCTGCCCAGGTACCCCAGTGAGTCAGCCCTGCACCCACCACTGAGGGCAAGACCCACTTGGGCAGGGCACACACCTGGCCAGATGGGATAGAGCCATGGGCAGTCAGGGAGCTGTGTTTGGGAGTGGGATAGGCAGGAAAGGCCAGGATCATGGGGCAGAATTGCAGGGTGATGACATCATGGGGCTGGAGCCAGGTTAAAGCTGCAATCCAGTCCATGTACACCCTTGTGATGGGTGTAGGATCCGTGGGCAGGTGCATGCAGGGAGCAGATCATGGCTCTGGCCTGGTCCTAGCCCTGGTCCCAGACTGTCACAGCCTCCAGATCCCAGATTCAGTCCTAGACACAGCTCCCCACCCACCTGCAGCCCCAACCTGGCCACACACCCTGCCCGTGTAGGTCTTGGCTGGTTTCCTTGGAAACCCCAAGACTGCAGGGCTCTGGGAGCATGTGGTTAGGGCCCTGGGCAGAGTTACATTCTGAGTTTTTAGCAAGCCATATCAGCCAATACTGATCTGATTGCTGATATGCAGGTGGGCAGCCTAGAGAGCAGCATCCGGCTGGTAAGTGTGTTGTGGGGGAAGGTGGGGGAAGGGGTGTGTGTGGGGGGCAGATTGAGGCCCCCACAGTGAGGGAGGGAGTGGGGCTGGGGCAGGAGCAGGTGCTGCACAGTGCTCATCTGGGAAGGATGGGGAAGGGGGCGATGGCAGCTCCCGCTACTACACACACTCCAGAAGGGCATGGGGGTATGTGCCCCTGCCTGGATCCATGTGTGGGGTGGGGAGGGGCTGCCACTGTGGTCTGGGGCCAAGGGCAAAGCCAGGCTTTTCTCAGTGGGGGACTAGGCTAGACTGTGCTGGGAAAGGGGCTACAGGATGGGGGGACTGCAGCCACCAGAACATTCTCAGTAGCCCCTTCCCAGCACTGCCACTGCCTGCCCCAAGTGCAGCACCAGTCCAACCCCCCACCAGGAAGGTCCCTATGCCAGTCCCAGCCTGCAGTTGCGGCCCGTCCTTCCCCTGCATACAGATCTGGGGACATGCTCCCAGAGTGCGTGCAGTACAGTGGCAGGAGCCACCACCCTCTCCCTGTGGCTTCTAGAGGAGATGCTCACAGCTCCATCCTGCGCCCCACACCCTGCCACACCTGTACAGCTCCTGCCCCTGCCCCTGCACTAACTTTACTCCCTCCCTCACCACAGGGGCCTCGATCTGCCTGCCCCCCCGCCACGCACCTTCCCTCACAACAGACTTACCACGTGGATCTGGATGCTCTCCATGCTGCTGGGCCACACTCCTGGCCTCCCGTGTGCTGCACTGTGGCTGCATTCATGCACGGGACATTTATCGGTGACATCGATCAGCCACATCAGCCAAAAAACACGGATTGCCAATATCGACAATTTTTCTTCCACTGGTGCCAATCTGATATGGGACTGATGTATCGGTGCACCTCTAATTATTAACATTCTACAAGAAGTTTAGTAATGTTAAATAATGCTAATCTAGATAGAAATAATTCATGTTAGTTGTTAAACACTAGCATGCAGGATCCACTAGCAGCTGCACCTGATATCCTCTGTCTGTCCGGTATGAATGCTTGTCCATACTTTGAGATCATATGTTTTGCTTCCACTGAAGGAGTTGGAATGGTAAAGCAGCATTTTGCCAAGTTGTGGAGATGTCGAAGTGTTGGTTACAAATGTCCATTCGGGATCCTTAAAATTCTGGTTTATTAGGTGGATTGAAGCACTGTAATGAAGTTAAATCATAAACCTTGGGGCTGGTCCCCACCCCCCCACACATGCACACACACAGTAGCAAGCTACGAGAGTCAGGTATACCTATCCCACAGGCGCTGGAGTCTGTCGTCGAGGCTTCTTTCAGCATGATGTTATCTTCCAGAAGGGGGTTGCCAGCTGGTCCTTCTGGCTGGACAGGTTGGGTGCTGGTTGAGTTGGAGATCAAGAGGGTGCCACTGAGGATCACTTTTCACTGCTTTTTATCTGTCCTTGGCAGACTTTGGTGACTCCCCAGTTTTCAGGTTTGCCCAATCCAGGGGTCGTTGACCCTCGTGGGACTTCCCCCCTCGGTGGCTACTGGATGGCATCTGTCAGCCCCAGGTGTCGTCCGCATATACATGCAGGTTTGGGAGTCTGTTGATGAATTTTAAATAGGACTCTGGGAGTGATCAGTCTGGAGATATTCAGCCCAAAAGTTGGTCCCCGGCATTGATTAACTCAGGCCAGGGCTTCTAGCCCTTGATCAGTGATGTTTAGAGATGTCCCGGTTGCTACACTGTCTTCTATTGATTTCTTCTGTTGGTTGATCTACAGTTTCCCAGGTGTTAATTTCTGCCTGCTACTGTGTTACACATTCAATCACTGATTCACTGGCTCTTTCAGGGGCCCTCCTGATACAGGGAAGTGGCAGTTTGACTCCTGCCCTTGTTAGCATTGTTACAGTGTATAACTTACTTGTAAAACTAAACACATTTAGTTGAAAGGTGAGGAGTATAAAATATAAGCTACAAAAGTAATGCCATGGCACACAAATAGATAAAAATACCAAAATACACGGGGAGATACAAAATGTGCACACACACATTTTAAAACACAATTCCTTATCTTAAAGTGAAAGAAAGAGGAAGGAAGAAAAGGTAGAAAAGGAAAAACATATTCAAAGAGGGGAGAGCAAATGCAGGCAAGAGGAAAAGGGGGCTTTCTGCTACATAAGCTGATCAGAAACAAACAGACTGACAAAATATAGTCACAGTCAAAGGAACTTGGCACTCTGACCAAGTTCCTTTAAGCAGCAGGTTCCTTGTCATGCTCTTTCTGTGATCCAGGGATTGATTTCAGTAGCTGAGGGTCAAATCTCAGAAAAGGCAGATATTGGGATTAAAAATGCGACTAGCACTAGACAAGGAGGCAGCCAGTTGTTTAAACCGCAGTGGTAGTGACTAATCATACTTGTAGTACTGATTCAACTTTGCAGCTGTTGCCTGGAACAGTTCTTGTCTTCACTGCTTTTCATGTTGACAGTTTGAATGCTGTTTTGATGCCATGTCTTTGACCCAACTTATCAAATCCATCAGTGTGTTGTGTGCTTCATGGATCACCGCCTGCCAACTTTCAAACCACATTAGAAATTCCATAAACTGGATCTCATTTTCAACCACAAACTTAAACTTCAGCTTCAATGTAACCCTGTCTTAAGAGATCATGTAGTTTAAGCATCTGCTGTGTGCCAGGTGTGATTTCAAGCTCCTCGCACAGAAATTCTGGGTGGTACTTCATATTTTTGGCATGGTAATGAATTGAGCTGAACCACAAATTCCACCTTGTAAACACTGGCTCTGGTGGAAGTGACACAGTTGCATGTAGATTCCTGGTTTGATTGGCAATGGACTCCCTATATTGAAGCTTATGGCCTAGACAATGTTTGAACACTTTTTAAAAGAGGAAACCAGGTTATCCACATCAGGAAAATGTGCATGCCAGACATCACTTACTAGAGAAAGGATGTGTGTATTGCAGGTGACATGAATTGTGCTGGGCATTATTCTACAGAGCACTTCAGAGAAAGCTTTGCACACACAAAATGCATTATCAGGCAGGAAAGCTGAGACCTTATTAAATTCTAAGCCAAAGTTTAAAACAACTTTCACTACTAGAGGTGCACCAATAAAGGAAATTTGGCATCGGCAATCATTTATTTTGGCCAGTGTAGCCAACAACGTCACCGATAAATGCTGTGTGCATGTGTGCAACCACAGCTCAACAGCTTGAAGATCAGTGTTTGGCTGGTAAGTCTGTGGGGGAGAAGGGGCAGGGGGAGGGAAGGGCCCTGGGGGGGGTGGGGGGACACAGATTGAGGCCATGCGGTGAGGAAGGTAATAGGGCAGGGGCAGAGGCAGAGGCCCAGCCAGGGTGGGGCAGGGCATGAGAAGGAGCCACGCGAAGCTTGTGTGGGGGTGCAGGGGGGGAACGGATCCCGCCGCTTCACACATCAAGGGGGAGGAGAAGAGGCATCAGGGGCATGTGCCCCCCGGATCTGTGTGTGGGTCAAGGTCAGGCTGCCACTGCAGGCTTAGGACCAGGGGTTGTGCCAGCCTTTTCCTGGCACAGGACCTGGGCTAGTGCTGCACTCGAGGCAGGCGGGTTGGGGCAGTGGTGTGGGGAGCAATGGCTTCAGGGGAGAGTACAGCCACAACAAATTTTGTCGTAGCCCTCTGTAGCTCCCCCTTCCAGCACCACCGCCACCTGTTTCAGCACAGCCCCGGCCCAGCCCCCCGTCAGGAAGAAGCCGATGCAGCTCCTGTCCCCAAACCTGCAGCGGCAGCCTGCTCTTGCCTTGTGCACAAATCTGGGGGTACATGTCTCCCATACCCCCCTGGGGTGTACGCAGCAGTGGGAGCTGCCCCTTCCAACCTGCCCTTCCCTGACGAGCTGCCTATGACTGTCCTGCACCCCACCCTGTCCTGGCTGGGCAGTGGCTACCCATGTCCCTGCCTCTGCCCCTCCCTCAGTCCCAGCCCCACTCCCTCCCTCACTATGGGGGCCTTGACCTGCCCCCTCCATACCCCTTCCCCCCCTTAGACTTACCAGCTGAACGGTGCTCTCCAAGCTCCTGGGCTGCATAATAGCTATCGGATCGGTATTGGTTGATATGGCTGGTTAATCGTCAGCCATCGGTTCTGCCCCAAACAATATTTATTGGTGCACCCCTGTTCACTATAGCTTGTACCACAGTAGAAAACTTGAGAGATGCAAGGTGAACTGGCTCTGTTTGAAAAACAGGCAGGTTATGGTATGTGCCGTTCCCAGGTACAGAAAAAAAAAGTGCAGAACATTGTTATCTCGGGCATTTGTAGCTTTGTCCACTACACTTGAAATGACAAAATCTGCATTGGCAGAATATGAATCAGACTGAAGATGCAAAGCTATGACTCCTGCTGGTTGATCTGGGTGAAGACTGTTTGCATATGGGAAACTCTCAGCATTTAGTACATATTTGTTCAAGTAGTACCTTCATTTAAGGTTATCAACAGGGCCGGCCCAAAGTTTTTTCCCCTGCAAGTTATAGTTTTGGGGTCCCCTGATGCAGAGAAGCTGTCAGCAGTGCGGTGGGAGAGTGGCAAGCACCTGCAGAAACTGGTGGCAGTGGCAGCCGGGGTGGGGGTGGTGCCAGAGTGTCCACAGCTGCAGAGTATGGGGTCCTCTGCGGCCTTGGTTGCAGAGGCCTACTGCGGCCTCAGATTTCAAAGGATAGGACGGGACAGCCCTGCTAATCAGTTTTCTCCAGAGGAATGCTGTCGGCCATGAATGCCTCCACTAGTGCGAATGTAGCCTTTCTTCTTGTCAAACTGCTTTCAGCGGTTCTTTTAAAGATTGAGGACATAGTTCTTTGTTTCTTGCTCTAACCTTCAGGCTCTGCAGCAGCCTTTTGTTTTAGATGCAATTCAGACTCTAAATGCCAATCAGTGCTGTTTTTCCTTGATGCATCTAGGGTCACAATCCACAGTGAACAAAATCATTTACCACCATCTCCATGCAAGGTTCCTAAAGGGAGCTTCCTTACACGGTTCTGAGCTGAAATGTAATTAGCTTTCTATGGATTTCTTTTCATTCAACATCTTCAGATTGCAGCATTGCATATGACTTCTTAAAAGAAGGGGCCAAAACTCTTTCACTCTCCTGACTAGCGTCCTCACTGTGTAGCGCCCTCTACAGTAGCACTCTCTCAACCCACCTGCTCAATGCCTGCAGGAATTGCCATGCTTTCTTCGTATTCTGCTAAGCTTTTATTTTATTTTGTTTTTTTCACTGATTCCACACAAAATTGTGGGAAACGTATTTTTCGTGGTAATCGCAGCAAATGCCATTTTTCATAGTTTCCATACAAATCGCAAAACCACAATTTAAGTAGGTCCCTCTACATTTGCTCGCACCTCTCCAATTTGATTTCACTGTTGAGAGTAGTTCTGTAGGAATTACATTGCATCTGGTTCCACAATCAAGCTGAAATCTGACTGACTGCTGGTTCATTAGCAGAGCTGCAAATATAGCAGGTGACAGTTTATCAGCTTTCTTCTGTACAGCATGCATGTTCAGAGTATTTCAAACTACGAAAGTCACAGAAAAGTCTTCACCTCACTTATCAAACATTTCAGTGTCCTCCCTTACTGTTTATATTCTGGCTTTATTTCTTTTGCGGATGTTGCAGCATTGGGACACAAAACCTGTTTTTGTGTCCCAAAGCTAAGGCATCTTTGCCATATGTTAGGCACTTCTTCTGTCTTGCATCCTGTTTCCCTTAGTACCAGCACTGGAGCCCAGGGACCACATTTTCAGGGGTCCCATCTTTGTTCTGGCTCCCGGGTCTCTTCATATTGACCCTGTGTATTTGTTCTACACCAGCAATTGTTGTGATTCTTCCCTTAACTGATTCAGCTGCTTGTAAAATTTGGACACTTGCCCAGAGGCAGATCAGCCTCTCTAAACAATCTCTTCCCTAGGATAGGATCAGACGTCCCACAAATAATTCTGTCTCTAATAAGAGAGTATGTTATGGTCCCAAAATTATACTGGATGCCAATGTTTTCAGCTCTGTAACATCATTATCTATTCCTCTTCTAAATCCTGATTCCCGGTTTAAAAAAAACCCCCCACTGTGCAACCCCCCACCTCAAAAGCCACCCCCCCCCGCCCAAAAGAGTACCTTTCCACAGTCTCACTTTTAACTTAATTTTTACTTATCAAAAGCCCTCCTCAGCTGCTCTGACATATTAGGCCCCTCAGAAGTGTTGCACTCACTTCTTTGCCCTTTGTCCTGATGAGGTAATGAGAAAGATTTATCTTTATTTTCTCATCTTGTCCAGCAGAGTCAGCCATGTGTATAAGTTTAGCTCTTCCTTCCAGTGCTTCCATGCTGCTGCCAGGTTTCTTGATAGAAATCCAAATATGCAAGGGGTCTGAGGCCCTCCGTGCTGCCTGCTTTCTTCCCTGTGTGGGTGATGCTTCAAATCACACATTCTTCACTGTGGTTCTCATCTGCTGCCACCATGTTTCATGCAGACAGCTCTGTGCAGTTATAAAGTAACTCCATTTGAATTGCAAGAACTTGGATCTTCATTAGAAGAGTGGTCTGCTCGGTGCTGCTGTTTGCAGCCATGTGGTGCAGCACGTGCTCAGAGCCATCCCCAAATCCTCCAAGAACACAGAGCTTCATGGTGTCACCTTGCAAATGATCCCCAGTACAACTTGTGTTCCAATCTGTAGGGACCTGCAGGTTGTTCAGCTAACCACGACAACCCGTGAATTTGGCTGGCCCCTTGGGTCAAAAAGGGGGATTAAGAAAATAAAGCAAAAAATAAAAAGCAACAAAACAATACTGGTTGGGAACCAATCTCTTTGGCTGATTTCCCCTCTGCCTTCCCTTTAGTGTAAATGGCATTTTCAGGCCTATCCCAAAAGCACCTTTAAGGAATTTCACCAGGGCAGAATGAACATGAGCTGTTTCAAAACTAGGAATTAAAACATAATTAAAATGACAGTAAATGAGCATTTAACTACAATAGCATTTCTGGGTGACTATTTTACATTGCTGTTCAAGTAAACATCTGTTAGGACTGCAGAGGGATCAAGAAGTGAAGACATGGGTAATTTTAGCTCCTTGCACATCATGTAACAGTGGAGAATAATTTTACTATTTACCTGCACAAAGCTTAGGAGTGTCAATTAGAGATAAAAATATATATTTAAAAGAAGGTAATAGGTGTAGCCAACTCCTGGCACACAAGGGTCTTTTTCTTGGAATGTATGCTTCAGGGCAAATGGTGGGGAAGGGGTCGGGGTGCGCTACCACGACAAGGATCAGGCCCTCACGGCTGCTCTATCATTTGTCCCTGGCATGCCAACACCTTATAAGTCAAGGTTGCACTCATTTTTAGCATCCTGACCAAAAATGTTGCTGACCCCTGTAACAGAGTATTACTCCAGCTCTTCCCAATAATCAAAACAACTTACCTAGTGCAATTGCTAAGGCCCCAATGATAAGAAGGAGCAGAATTATACTGACAATGTAGATGCAGTTGCTTTTCCTTTTTGGGCTCTTAAAGTCCTGTAGGAATGACCGCTTATCTGAAAGAAAAGCGGTGAATTTAGGATTATCACACTGAGAAACAGGGATGTAAATGGGATGCAAGTAATATTTAAGCAATAAAGACAGGTATGTGTGTACAGGAAGCCTGAAACAATGGCCCCGAGAACTAGAAACTCCCCCACACCGCTTATAGTTAGCCCTAATTAATGTACCATTCCCAGGGGAATGTAAATCAGCATGAATTATCAAGTAGTGATCACTTATACAGAGTTAATAATTGAGAGAGGCGGGGTAGCACTAGTAGAGAATCAGAATTATGGTGAATTCATCCACACTGGCTAACAGACCACAGTTTTCTATAATTCCATCAGATGACACTTTAACCATCTCAGTTAAATTAACCACTAACCATTTCATTGCTATTTCATCGAAGGCCTTGTGGAAGATACTCATGACCACTAAGCAGTCAAAAGCTGCTGAAGGAGAGAAACACTAAGGAAAGACAGGAGATACTCAAATATCGGGAAGGCCAAAGGAACAGGGAAAGTAAAGTAAGGAAAGACAAAGAAAAGAAAGGGGAAAAATACCAGTGGTACTAAAGGGAAGTGAATGTGTACCCATCATTACAACTACACCTTTGGTAACTGCACAGAAACCATGTCCTGCATTGATTTCTGTGCAAACTTCACACTGACATGGGTATGAATTTAGTTGTAAAGTTAGTGAATGAAGTTTATGCTCCAGTCCATGAGCCATAACAAAAAAATCAAAATGAAATGAATCTCTTGCCACACAAGAAATTTGCCATTTCTACTGTATATTCATTTTTACATCTTAATAGAAATATTTCAGGTTGGGAGATGACTTTACAAAGTCCCTTCCTTTCATCTAAATAAAAATTAGCCATTGAAGTTTAAAAAGATGTTTAAAAAATAACATGCACAATGACTAGAAGTCCCTTCTTAGGTCTAATGTAACCTAGAGAAATTTAAAAACATATTTACAGTCCCTGAAGTAGCAACACCATAGACAAGGTTCCTAGAGCTGCAGAGCCCTTATCATGCGAGAGGCTGTGGGTGGATCCCTGCACTGCATGGTGCCCCAGTGAAGGCAGGGTTGGCTTACACGGAAGCATCTCCCTGATGGTGTTGCACAAACAGCTAGTTTCGTGCCCCTGAAGGCTTTTGCAATATACCTCAAGGAGAGAGTCACACACACACAGGCTGGGTCCAACTCGAGTTTATTTGTTTACAAACAGATCGACAAGGGAGTTCAATGCTCAAAGTTGAGTCGACCCCTAGCCACGCCCGAAGTTACATTTTTATACCTCTCATGAACAAGATTCCATTGTGGCAATCTGGGATTGGCTACAGTTCTCTGCAAAATTTAGTACATGCGTAATCCTAAAACGGGCAAGTAACAAGGTTACTTGACTTAGTGGGGCTAACAGAAACCTGGTGGAATTCATCCCACGACTGGGTGGTACATATTGAGGGCTATAGATTGTACAGAAAGGACAGGTCGGGGAAGAAAGGGGGGGGGGGTTGCACTTTATGTCAGTAAGCAATATACATCAACCCTCATCAAGACAGAATCCAAGGTTGAGGAAGTAGAAGGATTGTGGGTTAGGCTACATGGGGGGCAAGGAGAAAGGGATTTAGTGGTAGGGGTCTGCTACAGACCCCCACATCAAGGGGAAGAAATAGATGCGGGGCTCCTGAGGCAACTCTCGGAGACCATAAAAGCTAAAGAGGCGGTAGTCATGGGGGACCTAAACTACCCGGACATCTGCTGGGAGACACAGACAGCAAAGTCTCACCGCTCACGCAGGTTTCTAACCTGTGTACAGGACCTCCACCTGACACAGGAGGTACATGGTCCCACTAGGGGGAATGCCATACTGGATCTGGTATTGGCAACAGGGGATGACATGGTAGGGGACCTCCAGATCGGTAGCCATTTGGGCGACAGTGATCGCCTAATAATAGAATTCAACATCAGACGTTGAGTGGGTAAGGTAACTAGTAGGGTGAAAGTGCTAGACTTTAGGAAACCTGATCTCAATGAACTCCGGCGATTAGTCAAGGACGCACTGCAGAGTAGGAGTTTTGAAGGGATGGGAGCCCAAGAAGGGTGGCTGTGCCTTAAGGAAACAATCCTTCGGGCACAAAGCAAGATGATCCCCGAGAGAGGCAAAAGAGGGAAAGGGGCCAGGAGGCTTCCATGGCTGACCAGAGAAATCCAGGGCAGCCTAAGGGCCAAAAGGGGAGCACATAAAAAGTAGAAACAAGGTGAGATCACTAAAGACGAATATACCTCCTCTGTTCGTGCTTGTAGGGAGGCAGTTAGGCGGGCCAAAGCTACCATGGAGCTGAGGATGGCAACCCAAGTAAAAGACAATAAGAAATTGTTTTTTAGATATCTAGCGAGTAAAAGGAAGGACCAGGGAGGAATAGGACCCCTGCTAAATGGGCAGAAACAATTGGTGACAGACAGGGGGGACAAGGCTGAACTCCTCAATGAGTTCTTTGCCTCAGTGTTCCTAAGTGAGGGACACGACAAGTCTCTCACTGGGGTTGTAGAGAGGCAGCAGCAAGGCGCCAGACTTCCATGCGTAGATCCTGAGATGGTGCAGAGTCACTTGGAAGAACTGGATGCCTTTAAGTCGGCAGGCCCGGATGAGCTCCATCCGAGGGTGCTGAAGGGACTGGCCAACATCATTGCAGAGCCACTGGCGGGAATATTCGAACGCTCGTGGTGCATGGGCCAAGTCCCGGAGGACTGGAAAAGGGCTAATGTGGTCCCCATTTTCAAAAAGGGGAGGAAGGAGGACCCGGGCAACTATAGGCCAGTCAGTCTCACCTCCATCCTTGGTAAAGTCTTTGAAAAAATTATCAAGGCTCACATTTGTGAGAGCCCAGCAGGGCAAATTATGCTGAGGGGAAACCAGCATGGGTTTGTGGCGGGCAGATCGTGCCTGACCAATCTAGTCTCTTTCTATGACCAGGTTACGAAACGCCTGGACACAGGAGGAGGGGTCGATGTCGTATACTTAGACTTCAGGAAGGCCTTCGATACGGTATCCCACCCCATACTGGTGAACAAGTTAAGAGGCTGTGACGTGGATGACTACAGAGTCCGGTGGGTGGCTAATTGGCTAGAGGGTCGCACCCAGAGAGTCGTGGTGGATGGGTCGGTCTCGACCTTGAAGGGTGTGGGCAGTGGGGTCCCGCAGGGCTCGGTCCTTGGACCGATACTCTTTAATGTCTTCATCAGTGACTTGGACGAGGGAGTGAAACGTACTCTGTCCAAGTTTGCAGATGACACAAAGCTATGGGGAGATGTGGACACGCCAGAGGGCAGGGAACAGCTGCAGGCAGACCTGGATAGGTTGGACAAGTGGGCAGAAAACAACAGGATGCAGTTCAACAAGGAGAAATGCAAAGTGCTGCACCTAGGGAGGAAAAATGTCCAGCACACCTACAGCCTAGGGAATGACCTGCTGGGTGGCACAGAGGTGGAAAGGGATCTTAGAGTCCTAGTGGACTCCAAGATGAACATGAGTCGGCAGTGTGACGAAGCCATCAAAAAAGCCAATGGCACTTTATCGTGCATCAGCAGATGCATGACAAACAGGTCCAAGGAGGTGATACTTCCCCTCTATCAGGCACTGGTCAGACCGCAGTTGGAGTACTGCGTGCAATTCTGGGCACCACACTTCAAGAAGGATGCGGATAACCTGGAGAGGGTCCAAAGAAGGGCAACTCGTATGGTCAAGGGCCTGCAGACCAAGCCCTACGAGGAGAGACTAGAGAAACTGGACCTTTTCAGCCTCCGCAAGAGAAGGTTGAGAGGTGACCTTGTGGCTGCCTATAAGTTCATCACAGGGGCACAGAAGGGAATTGGTGAGTATTTATTCACCAAGGCGCCCCCAGGGGTTACAAGAAACAATGGCCACAAGCTAGCAGAAAGCAGATTTAGATTGGACATTAGGAAGAACTTCTTCACAGTTCGAGTGGCCAGGGTCTGGAATGGGCTCCCAAGGGAGGTGGTGCTCTCCCCTACCCTGGGGGTCTTCAAGAGGAGGTTAGATGAGTACCTAGCTGGGGTCATCTAGACCCAGCACTCTTTCCTGCTTATGGAGGGGGTCAGACTCGATGATCTACTGAGGTCCCTTCCGACCCTAACATCTATGAATCTATGAATAAGGGTTGCAAAATTTATGTGCAAAGCAGGCAGTAACTAATCTTTGTGTTCCCACAGGAATCAGCCTTATCGCGAACCGAGCATTTGTTCGGACTGTTCTTTATTATGTTACTGATTATCTAGTGCAGGAAGAAAGAAGAGAAAAAGAAACAATTTGCAGTTCTCAGCTGTGAAGCCTTTTGTGTAGTGAGATTACAGTTCTCAGCTGTGAGGTCCTTTGTGTAGTGAGATCATGAGACATTTTTGCCACAATTCCCCCCCTCAAGATGCTTTCTAACTCTCATCTTAATAGGTTTCAGCCAGTGTTAATTTTTGATAATGCACAAACATTTCTCGGTTGAAGACTGACTGTATTGTCCGTTTTACGAGGGCTATGTGACAGGGTAAAATACAGGGGAGCAAGCAAAGCATTGACATTAGCAGGCACAAGACGAAGAAAACTCCTTTTAACCATCCAAAATTGGGAAGCCAGGATGTAAACCAATCAAAATTCCACCCATTCCATGTTTGGACGGGGACATGTGCGACCTTTTCCATTTTATCTGCTAAGGCTTTGATTACCTCACCATTATCGTTGATATTGACACAACAGTTTGACAAGTTCAGCTTTTTACACACCCCTCCTTCACTTGCAAGTAAATAATCAAGAGCTAAGCGATTTTGCAGTCGTACTGAGCCTTACTGATGGTTGCAAGCTCATTTTGAGAACAACAGGTGGACATAACCTTTGGGTTTGATATACCTAAAAGGGATAAGAGTCCCAACAAATAGATTAGGGTTCACATCTTTGCAAGCGTAACTTTAAACCTCCAGCAGGTTTACTTTTCCATTTGTTGGCTTTTTGTTCCCGGGTGTTATCAGCTTCCAGAGTGACCACACCCTAGGAGTTGGTGTCCTCCTGATGAAAAGGCTTCACCTTCGAGCAATGGGTCCACTTATTGCTGTTTCATAAGCGAACAGCTGTGTGTGGTCAGCAGCACCTGGTAGGGTCCCTCCCACCTTTCCGCAAGAGGATTCTTTCTCCACTTCTGTACCAGGACCTGGTCACCCAGTTTAAAGTTGTGGATCGGCGCATCAAGCGGGAGACTCTGGAAAGGTGCAGCGAACCTGTGTAGGGAAGACAAAACAGACTGCAAGGCGATAACATGTTCCCAAATTTCAGATTTTCCCAAATCTACAGTAATCTGTTCCCTCCACCCTGCTGGCAAGACTCTGGGAGGCATACCAAACATTAATTCAAAAGGTGACAATTTAATCCCTCTACGTGGTGCGCTACAAATACGAGTTAAAGCCAGTGGGAGTGCCTGCGGTCATTTCAAATGAGTCTCAATACAGATTTTCGTTAACATCGCTTTCAGCGTTCTATTCATGCGCTCCACCTGACCTGAACTCTGGGGTCTCCATGGAGCACGGAGTTTCCATGTGATATCTAAAGCTTTGGACACTTCCTGTACTATTTTCCCCACAAAATGACTTCCTTGATCTGACTCAATAGACTCAGGCAACAGAAATCGGGGTATTATCTCATGAGGTAGTACTCGTGTCACCATGGATGCGGTAGCCGTTCTTGTGGGGTACGCTTCCACCCATCCAGTCAGTTGATCGACCAATACCAGCGGATAACGGTAACGACCGGACTTAGGAAGTTCAGCGAAGTCAATCTGCCAGGCTTGTCCAGGATAATGGGCCCACTGTCTTTCTCCCATGGGGGCTGTTGGTCTTACGGGTTTTGGGTTCACCTTTTGGCAGGTTGGGCACTGAGAGGCCACTCTCTGGGCGTCAAAATAGAGTCCTGGAGCCACTATCTGACGAACTAACAGATCTCCCATGGCAGTGCCCCCCATGTGGGTGGAATAGTGTAACCGGTGGAGTACATCCCCTAAGATGCATCGGGGTACTAATACCTTTCCTCCGGGTACGACCCACCATCCCTGAGGATTCTTGATGGCTTTGAGCTCTGCGGCTAGCTGATTCGATCCTGGGCCATATTGTATTTTACAGTCTTCTAAGCAAAAGGGCACCCCGTGGGCCGAACCCTGAAACACTGCCTCTCCTCCCGTCTGTGCTGCCTCTTTGGCTGCCACGTTGGCCCTCGTGTTTTTAATTCCAACGCGCGTGTCAGGGCAGTGAGCTCCGCTGCTTGTGCTGACCAATTTGCAGGGAGCTTTTCTTTCCACATAGTCTCAGTCAATGTTACCACAGTACACCCCGTATGCCGTACGCCATGTATTACACTACTTGAACCGTCTACGAAGAACTCCTCCTCTGGGTTCTCAAGTGGGTCATCTGTCAAGTCAGGACGAATCAGTACTGTCTGAGTCAATACTTCTAAACAATCATGGCATGGAGATCCCGGTTCTGGCATCAGGGTGGCTGGGTTCAAAGCAGCGGTGTGCTTGAAGGTAAGGCCTGGATTAGATAGGAGAAAGATTTCATATCTGGATTGTCTGGAGGGGTTTAAAAATGTTCCTCCCTCTCCTCCAAGGATTTGGGGAACTCCATGTGGGGTATGTATTTCCAGATCAGCTCCCATAACAATCTTTTGAACCTCCTCCACAAGAGTAGCTGTGGCAGCGACAGCCCTCAAACATGCAGGCCACCCCTTCGCCACCGGGTTTAGGACCTTGGAGTAGTAGCCCATGGGCTTCCAAGTTGGGCCCACTGGTTGAGTTAAGACCCCTGAGGCCACCCCCTTATTCTCATGCACATACAGTCTATAGGGCTTGCGCCCGTTTGGAATCATCAACGCTGGGGGTCGCAAGAGGGCAGCTTTTAACAACTCAAATGCATGTTGGTTTTCCTTAGTCCATTTCCAATTTGTGAGACCCTCCTTTGTGAGGGATTCATATAGGGGTTTGGCTTTTCCCCCCATAATCGGGAATCCACAGTCTACAAAACCCGGTTAGTCCCAGGAAAGCTTGCAGCTCTTTGGGGTTTTTGGGAGCAGGCATATCCTGTATTGCTTGAATTCGATCTCTACTCAGAGCCCGAACCCCCTCCTCAATCTCATAACCCAAAAAGGTGACCTTTGGCTGGCAAATTTGAGCCTTTTCCCGTGACACTTTATACCCTTTCTTTCCCAGGGTATTCAGCAAGGATTCTGTCGCTCTCTTTCCCATCTGCACATCGGGACTTGCTACTAATAAATCATCAACATACTGCAACAACGCCACCTCAGGGTGTCTCCCTTTCCAATGCTCCAGGTCTTTTTGCAATGCTGTTCCAAAGATATGGGGGGATGAGACAAATCCCTGGGGTAACACTGTCCATAACAATTGAGTCTTATGATACGTATCTGGGTCCTCCCATTCAAAGGCAAACAATTTCTGACTATCTTCGTGTAGCGGAATAGAGAAGAAAGCATCTTTTAAAACACCTTGGCATCTGCTGGAACTTGGGTCAGAATGGTGTGGGGATTTGGAACCATAGGATGATCCACTAAAATCTTTTTTTTTTTTTGTTTACAGCCTTCAGGTTTTATACCAACCTGAAGGAGGCGCCATCTGCCCATATACATGAATCAATATTCTCTAAAATCTCAATTGCTTTGGCTTCTGGCACAGTCTCGGCTGCCCGGAGGGCTGTTTGGTAATTTGAGCCCTGTTTTACTGACAGCCGCATTACAATCAGGTTTTCACGGCAGATTTCAGCTTGTAGCTTTGTTAGTAAAACTACAAAGGCATGCTCCAACATGTTATTCCCAACTTTCGTGAGGAGAGGCTTACACACAGGTAATTTAATTCACCTTCCTTCAATGCCTTCTACAGTTACATGCTTTCCGCTTTCTTTAGCTAAAGGGGGCTTCCCGGTCCCCTTCAGCTTGAATCTTCCCCCAAGGAGTCCACACACATCTGGCGGCCCCCCCGCTGACTTTCCTTCTGTTTGTCCTTCAGCTTAGGGCAATCCCTCTTCCAGTGTTCCTTCTCTCGACAATATGCACACTTATCAGGCTTAGGTCGGCCTTTTCCTTTCTTCTTCCCCCCCCGCAGGTTTCTCCTTCCATCCCCCACCGGTATTTGTGCTTTTGCCCAAGGCAGCTGCCAGCATTGCCATCTGTTTTTGTCCATGCTTTTCCTCTCTCCTCTCTGCCACCTGATCACGATTCCCATAAACTTCATACGCAATCTCTACGAGTTCTGAAAGCAGTTTACCCGCTGCCCCCTCAGTCTTTTGCAGCTTTTTCCTCATACGGGGGAGGTGTTTTAGAACGACTTGCATCAGCTATCTCTTCCCAATCCGTTTGGTCTGTGTCCGGTGGTGTTTTAGCCTCATCCCTGCGCCTTAACCCTTGAGTCAGATCTTCCCTCACTATCAGAATTAAAGAGGACCCGGGGCTTTCTCCCAGCGTCCTAGTTAATTTACGACAAGCCAGACGTGCTGTCGGATAAGGGTGCTTTGAGCAGTTTTTCCCCAAATACAACGTATGTTATCAGACACAAAAATAGGATCCTTTACCAGACAAAATTCTAGGCAGCAGTAAGGTTTTAAACTGACTTGTATTTAATAAGGTTCGGATCCAGTCACCATGATTTTGAACACACAAAAAGACACAGGAAAGGCTTATTCAGGACGTCCGGGCTGCTCAGTGCCTTGCCCCGCAGTCTTTACTGCCCAGACCCAAGGCCACTGACCCGACACCGGCTCATACAGTGGAAGGAGGGAGGGAAACACAAAAGGGATTCTTTCACTCCTGCCCTTGATAGAAGATACTGGGACAACGGATTTGGAAAAGACAAAAATCACTCAGACACCTGTCCACTGGGTCACGAGGTTCCAGCTGAGCCCCCTTGCATTCGACACTACCTTATCAGGCAGAATCGGGGCGGCTAGACTCAGCCTTAGTCCCAGACCTGGTCAGTGGCTCATTTTTCTAAATACACAGACGCACATTCATTCAGTCAGACCTACCTCCTCCCCCATACCGCCTTAGCCAGATTCACATCGAAAGAACCGGCATCCAGCCACTCCAACTGAGAGTTATCAATCTATCTTTAACATTCCTACCCCATAATCCCCTTTAAACTTACTAAAGTTTCTTAGCATGCATCCTAATGGGGTTGTGGAGTTTTCTTCTCGGGAGCTATCCGAACCCATTGTGTCAATCAAAATTCAGACCTATATGCTGAACGCTAAAACAAAATCACTCAAAACAAAGTCCCCGGGGCTAATGTCCAGACTTATATACTGAACGTTCCAAAATTCCAAATTCCCCGAAAGACTACTCAACAAAGTCCCTGAAAGACTACCCACATGACACAAGGCAAACGAATACTTACTCCGTCAACACCCTGGTGCCGTCTCTTTGGACCCACTTAGCCTGGTTGACTCATTTAAGGGAGAGCCTTTAACCTCCCGGGTGTCCCGACTCACGGTTCCAGTGCTGTGGCAGACTCCAAAAGCGGTCTGGTGGCCACTCCATGGACACCTTTTCCGGTCTTGTCATCTGACCCCGGGTGGTCCAAGAGCTTCTCCTGGCTGGCTCGCCAAATTGTTGCACAAACGGCTAGTTTCGTGCCCCTGGAGGCTTTTGCAATATACCTCAAGGACAGAGTCACACACACTCAGGCCGGGTCCAACTCGAGTTTATTTATTTGCAAACAGATCGACAAGGGAGTTCAATGCTCAAAGCCGAGTTGACCCCTAGCCACGCCCAAAGTTACATTTTTATACCTCTCATGAACAAGATTCCATTGTGGCAATCTGGGATTGGCTACAGTTCTCTGCAAAATTTAGTACATGCGTAGTCCTAAAACGGGCAAGTAACAAGGGTTGCAAAATTTATGTGCAAAGCAGGCAGTAACTAATCTTTGTGTTCCCACAGGAATCAGCCTTATCGCGAACCGAGCATTTGTTCAGACTGTTCTTTATTATGCTACTGATTATCTAGTGCAGGAAGAAAGAAAAGAAAAAGAAACAATTTGCAGTTCTCAGCTGTGAAGCCTTTTGTGTAGTGAGATTACAGTTCTCAGCTGTGAGGTCCTTTGTGTAGTGAGATCATGAGACATTTTTGCCACAATGGGGGCCTGTGCCACTGAGACCTTCGGGAAATTTTAAAGCTGAATATTCAGGCTCACTGAAGAGATTTTTCCACCTCTCCTTCAAGCACACAGTAGTCTAACCAAGAGCAAAGAATCCTATACTGGATAAGCCGGATATAACCACCAGCCACCCACCCAAGATCAAACCTTCTGTTCCTGAGCAAACTACAGACCAGTAGAAACTGAAGCAAATACTGAAGGAAGGAAACAAAACAAGAACCACCCAGTGTAATACAGTTTGGTCAGGACATGGGATAGAAAGTACATTAGTAGTGCTAACCTGACAATTTCTGGAAGACAGCAGGACATCAAGAGAATGTCCCCAGTGGGGCAGACACTATCCTGTTGCTATTTCTCCATGTTATCCAATGAATATGAAATGCAAAGCGCAGAAAATCTGTGGGGGATCTGGAACTTCTTCCCTTCCAGGGCTTTGACCATGTCACTAACCTACCCCACCTCTTCCTTGCTCTCTTCCTCTTTGCCCTAAATATCTTCCCCTCTGAGTTGCCCAGTTGGGCAGTTTCAAGAGCAGGCCGGTTAAATTGTTGGCCATTTCTTGGGAAATGAGAGGTGCAAATTCAATGAACCTGAAATATTTTTATCTTTCAATGAGCCTGAAGTTGGTTCCTTATTCCCAGTTCCTTATTCCTTGTTCCCGGTTTCCTATTCCTGGTTCCTGCTTCCTTTTTCAAAAGCTAATCTAGATCCAATAAAAGCTTGCTATTAATGAATTACACATTCTAAAGAGAGAGCACTTCATTAGCAAGGCAGATATACTAATTAACATGTAAAATAATATCCAACATCAAATCCAGAACCTGAAATGAAGCTCAGATTAGGAAGCGATTATGGGGCAAAATACTTCTTGGGCCACCCCAAACTTCCTGTCTATGCCATTGAGGGACTGTCCCAAAGAACCCTGACCACAGTCCTGCCTGGCCCAAAGCATGGTTTGGCCATGCCAGGCTGCCAACTGACAGCCCCCATGCCCACTCTACTAAGTATAATGGGGCTTGAATAAGGAACTGGGTTTGGGCTGGGATTATAGCTAGAAATCCTTCTTGGGCCACCACAGACTACATCTCTGTGCCACCAGGGGACACTCATGAACGTATCTAACCGGAGACTTGCCTGACCCAAAGCGCGATTTGGCCGTGCCAGGCTGCCAACTGACAGTACCCCAGCCACTGTGCTAAGTATGTGAACCTGAGGAAGAAACAGGCTTTTGGGCTAGGATTACAGCTAGAAATCCTTCTTGAGTCACCCCATGGCATACCTCTGCGCCACCGGAGGACTCTCATGGACGTCTCTGACCAGAGACTTGCTTGGCCCAAAAGGCGGTTTGGCTGTGCCCGGCTGCTATCTGACAGCACCCCAGGCACTGTTCTAAGTAAAATGGCTTGAATAAGGAACTGTTTTCTGGGCCGGGATTAGAGACAAAGTCCTTGTTGGACCACCCCACTCTGACTCTGTGGCACTGGGTGACTCTCCCAGGCATCCCTGACCAGAGTAGTGTCTGGCCCAAAGCACGGTTTGGTTCTGCCACGCTGCCACCTTAGAGCCTCCCCGCCACCTCCCCCACCACTCCTCCCAGCAACTGTACTAAGGACAATGGCTTTAATAAGGAACTCTTTCTGAACTGGGATTAGAGATGGAAATCCTTCTTGGCCACCCCACACTATGACTCTGTGGCACCGGTAGACTGCCCTGGACATACCTGACCAGAGTCTTGCCCGGCCCAGAGCATGGTTTCTTCATGCCATGCTGCTAACTGCAGCCCCGCTCCCCGCCCCAAGCCCGCTAATATAATAAAAGGCTTAGTCTGTCTGTCTGTGTGTCTGTATGTCTGACTGTCCATAATGCTTCTAGCCAACTGCGTGTGCACCCCCAAGAGGGCGGGTGGCTATTGACTGGGTAGCACACATTGCGTGGGCCCAAGTTTGCACCGCTGCCAGGGAATTTTGGCGGTGGGGAATGTGCCCCAGCCGCCCAAGGGCCCCCGGCCTCCCTGCCTGAGGGCAAATGGGGTATTGCACTGGCTGCCCATCCTGGATGCCCCCCAGAACAACCGGCAGCCAGGGGGAGATGGGGGGCAGGAAGACCCAAAGTGGCTGGGGTGGGAGGAGGGGAGCGGGGTCAGACCTGAAGTGGCGGAGAGGGGGTGGGAATGGGATTGAACTGAAGTGGTGGGAGGAAGGAGGGGACTGGGCTCAGATCCGAAGTTGGGAGGGGGATGGGGTCAGACCCGAAGCACTGGAGGGGAGAGGACATTATTTAGGTCCATATATTTAGCACAGTGGCTGGGGTGCTGTCAGTTAGCATCCTGGCAGAGGCAAACCATGTTTTGGGCCAGGCAAGTCTCTTGTCAGAGATGTCCAGCAGAGTTCCCTGGTGGCACAGAGGTGTGTCACAGCATGGCCCAAAAAGGATTTCTAAGTATAATCCCAGCACAAAAGCCAATTCCTTATTCAAGCCAATGCATTTAGTACAGTGGGAGTGGGGGGCTGTCAGTTGGCAGCCTGGCATGGCCAAGCCGCGCTTTGGGTGGGCAAGATGCTGGTCAGAGATGTCCAGGAGAGTGTCCTGATGCCACACAGTCATAGTGTGGGGTGGCCCAAGAAGCATTTCCATCTCTAATCCCACCCAAGAAACCAATATCTAATTCAAACCCATATACTTAGCACAGGGGCTGGAGTGCTGTCAGCTGGCAGCCTGGCTCAGCCAAACTGTGCTTTGGGCTGGTCAGGTCTCTGGTCAGAGATGTCCAGGAGAGACAAGATTTAACTCCAAGTTTTCCTGTAGCATTCTGAATTAGATCATTTAAGATCATCTAGGAAATCCCATCCCATCCTATCTTGGCAGGTGACAATCTAGCCACAGTTATAGGTAACTTGGACATTTCCAAACTGCACTACTGCAATGCCATACACCTAGGCACAAAACCATCACGCCTCAGGAACCTCCAATTAATGTGGAATACAGTATAGCTTCCCAAGGACATAAATGGACATGAGCAAAACAGACCTATCTAACCTTTAAGATAACGCTGTTTAATTCTTACCTTCATGCTAGTTAGTCCCAAACAACTAAACGAGCACCCAAAACTCTGTGGTTCTGCTCCTTCCTTTCCACTGCAGTTCTTTGACATTTCTGTTTACCAGTCAAACACAGAACAGTGTATGTTATTGATTTATATCATTCATCTTAAAACAGCTTTGTTTTCAAGCATGCACATGTGTGTGCTTCTATACCGGGTTACCCACTGTGAACTTAATCCAGGAGTGGGCAAAATGTTGCCCAGGGTCCGGATGCAGCCCGCCAGGCCATTCTATCCAGCCCACGGGGCCCCTAAAAAAGTTAGAAAATTAATATTTATCTGCCCTGGGCTGCCTCTCATGCAGCCTTTGATGGCTTGCCAAAACTCAGTAAGTGGCCCTCTGCCCAAAATAATTGCCTGCCCCTGATTTAACTCAGCATAATTTCTGGACTACGGATTCCTCAGGAGAGCAGTAGATGCCAGACACTAGCTGAGCTGCAATCCAACCAGATGGTATCAGTCTGGGATGGATCTGTGCAATAATTTGACTTCCAGGGATGCAAAGAGACATGTTTCTAACACATGCTTTTTCAAGGCTGCGCATCTTAGATCTCCTTGCTCAAATTCAGTCTGCTGACCTACCCTGAGCCCTGATGATGCACAGCAAAATACAAAAAAAATAAAAATTAACAAAAATTTTTAAAAGAAGATTGCACACAGTATATTTCCTCAGGTCTCTTTGAAAATCTGTGATAGCCAAAAGCTTGTCTGTGTCTATCCCAGTCATGCAGTTGGTTCAACAAAAGATATCACTCACAAGAATTCTTTCCTTTTGCATCTTCCCTAGACCGTCCGCAGCGTCACCTCCACATTGCCGACGCATGGATGTTAGAGCATTAGTGCACCTACACAGGGAGCAGGTCTCAGCATGGCTCTGTGTTTGCAGTCATCCCCACAAAACAGGAAGCACATTTTTACAATTAAAACACCGGGCCGTGTCATGACAGTTGTTAAGAACGCAGCAGTGGCATTACGAACCTGAGTTCTCGTTTTGTAACAAAAGATACTTCATTCATAGTCCTTTTCATGGGCCAGCTGTCTCCAAGACAACAGTAAGACAATTTAGGTGCGGGGCCTTTCTACACACACACACACACACGCACGCGCTTAACTTCGTTGCACCACCCAGTAGCCGAGGTGCAGCAATAGGTTGTTAGGAAGGAATAAATGCAGGCCACTTCCCAGTCAAACTTTCACAGCAGAGAAAGTAAGAGAGCGGCACAGAAACAGCTGTGGGTATTTCCAGAAAGAAAGGCAAGTCTGGCCACCCCGTCCAGGCACGTCTGAAATAAGCACGGGAGAGAACATCTGTCCTGCGGCCAGGGGTGCAGGGAGCGGCAGCACTGACACGGGACTCGGGTGCCTGCTAGCCGGAAGGAGGGGGCAAAGCAGGTCAGAGACGTGGATCTCAGGGATGCCTGAGGGCAGAGCTGAGACCCGGGAGGGGGAAGCCGCCCCGTGCCCACCGGGTGCAGGCGGCGGCAGGAGCTGCTCCGCCACCTCTGCGCCTGCAGCTCCTCCGGCGGGGCGGGGCGGGGCGGGCGATGGTCTCGGCCTCTCCCGGCCTCCCGGCACACTGAGCCCGGGTGTGGCAAAGGGCTCCCCAGGCCCTGCTTGCTCTGCAGCTGCTCCGCATGCGCTGTCTGTCCTGCAGGCTGTGGCGCCGGCGGCCAAAGGCAGCGGAGGAGTCGCCCCTCCTGCGCGCTGCCCTTTCTGCGGCTGGAGCCGGCCGGCTCCCTCTCCCACGCGTCTCCCCCGAAGCGGGTATTGCCCCTGCTGCAGGAGGCAGAGCCCGCATCCCCGCCGCGGCACAGCTCTGCCTCGCCCCTGCCCCAAGGTCCAGGGACTCCGGGGTCTCCGTGCTGCCTGCCTCCGCGGCCCCGGCACGCTCGCAGCGCAGGGCACGGCGCTCCGCCTCCGCCTCCGCCTCCGCCTGCCCGGGGGCGCGTCCGGCCGCCCCGCCCCCCCGCAGCTGCGCTCTGGGGAAGGCTTTACAGTGGGGAGAGGGGCACGGAGCCAGCGCGACCCGGGCTTCAACGAGCCGGGCATGGCAGCGCTGCTGGCTTATAGGGAAGTGTCATCATAGTCTCCATGGGCTGAGCCCTCCATCCCGGCTGGAGATCCGGGGCTGCGAGACGTGCTTCCCTGCACGGAGCTGGGCTGTGCGGGCCAGAGGCTTTCTCCCAGCTGCCTGGGCACGGTCTCGGCCCTGGGAGAGAGTGCTTGATCCTTGCTGCTCCTTTAGCACCAGCCAGAGAGGATCCTATGGCTGAGCTCTGTGCTCCGTGCCCTGGTAGGGATGATGTTCGCATCCTCATAAAAATATGTTTGAAGACTGGAAAAGAACCAAACTATGACTCACCAGCCCACAGGCCAGGAGTGCCCACCCACACCTCTCCTTAGACATCTTGAAGCTGCCCCACTGGGCAACCTGGCAATAAGAAACGTGGGCTAGGAGGACGAGAGCAAGCCACAGGGTGCACGGCTGGCTGAGATGTCTGCTACCCTGGAAGGGAGCGGATCTTGCTCCCAATGAGAGAGGAGCGCTCCCAGGGCAGCCTGCCCATTTCAGCCAATGCATGTGAAATGCAAGGGACAGTGGCTGAGCTTCAAGCGGAAAGCTGGAGCAGCCTCTGGCTGGCCTGGTTAGTTCACTTTGCTGGGAAGAAGGAGACGCAAGCTCATGAGGCCACTGGGCGAAAGGGGCTTCAAACCCAGCTCTCCTGCTCTGTCACATGATGATGATGATGATGATGCTGATGTTTGCACCTAAGGGTGTATACAGAAGTTGTATTTTTCACCATTTAAAGGCATCATTGCCATAACTTAACAGAAGTGCACAGCTTTACAGAACTTTAAAAATGGGTACAGCACTTTAAATAAATCTTGTTAAACGAGGTATTACATGTGAAGCACTGTATTTTAAAGCACTTTAGCAGCCTACAGTGCTTTAAGCAGCTTCTGTATGCTAGTCAATTTTCTGGCAATGCCGCCAGTATCCCATAGGTTTTGCAAACTTGGCTAGTGCTGCGGGGCTGTGATGACAGCAAGGGACTCTGCACCTGCTCCGTGGCTCCCAGCCCACCTGGGCTTTCAGCTGCCTTGATGCTTCCTGCAGCGCTTCCCAGCAGGGTACAAGGTAGGTCTTCAGCTGGAGGTTCTTGGAAACCAGCACACCTTCTTCTTCCACCCCATGATTGCTGCTGCCTGGGATCCTCACAGACACAGACCTGAGCCCCCGGCCATGGGGGCTCTCACTCCCACTGCTAAAAACTGTGTGCTCAGACCCTGCAATGCTGCTGGGCTGGCAATGGGGGGACAGCAGTACTGTGGGCCAACATGCAGGTGCCCCTGAAGATGCTCTGGTGGGAGGGGAGGCCTAGGAGCTGCTGCAGGAGCTCCTGAAGTCTGGAGCTGTGAGCCCCCTAAGGCACTGGAAGGACCATGGGCCGGAGTGCTGGGCCAGACCCAGGATACTGGCCACAATCCCCAGCACTGCCACAGGCTTCCTACTTGACCTTAGTTGGAGCCCCAAACCTCTTGGTAACTCCCCAGGGGCCTTGGGCCCAGCCTGGGCAGTAAGGACAGAAGTGTGCTCTTGGCCTACCAGTCTATTCAGACTCCTCCAGGCTGAGACAGGCTTTTGTAAGGCACTTGGACATGCCGTGGATGGGACACACACACAAAGACACACGCACGCATGCACCCACAGGCACCTTCTCCCTGCACTCTACCCCCTCAGTGAGACTCTGCCTGGCTGGGAACAAGAGGCTTGGAGCAGGGCCAGAAAGAGCTGCTGCCAGTCATGTTCCTGGAAGACATGGTGTCCACTCCAAGTGACGGGCTAGGACACACACACACACACACACACACACACACACACACACACACACCCCGCAACACCCTGCAGGCTACAGGACAGCTGAGTTTAAGCCAGGCTGCACCCCTTGTCCCCACGGGGCTGGGCCATGCCCTCTTCCCTCCACCTGGTCATCTGGAGATCAGGCCATGCCCCCTCAGCCTGTGCAGCTGATTCAGGGCTAGACCACGTCCCCTTTTACCCATGGGGCTGGGTCATGCCCCCTTACCCCATGAGGCCGCATTTGAGCAGGTCATGGTCCCTGCCCCCTGCAAGGCCAGGTTGGGGCTACCCCAAGGCCCTTTCCACTGTATAGCTAGATTGGGGCTGGGCTGCCCACTCCCCACTGCGCATGGCCAGATGGGGCCCTGCTAGATCTGGCCCACAGGGGGGTTGGGCACTGCCCATCCAGCCTGCCAGCCAAAAGTGTGAGTGTTGGGGCCTAGTCAGGCTCAGTGTAATAGAGAGCCAGGGTTCCCAGTACTTTAAGGGAGAAGTAGTCCCAGGGAGATCCTCAGGTTTGGTGGGGGCGGAGGGGAAGGGCTGCTCTTTAGGGGCTGTCTGCAAGGCAGTAAGCTGCCAGAGACCTACAGGCTGTGAATATTGGGCTAGCTGCCCAGCAATAGGACAGCAGGGCAGAGTCCTTTTTGAGCAGCCACAGCACAGCTAGGGCAGCCAGAGGAGCCCCTGTAAGATGCCCACCAGGAGGATGGCTGTGTTGAGGCTGGAAAACATCGGTGATGCATAGGGGATGCTTGCAGGTGAGATTGGCCGTGCACTCCATAAGAGAAGCACCGGCGGCACTTCTGGTTGCCGCTGGCACTTCCGCCGGCAGGGTGATCAGCCGCTGGGGGACCCCCTCCTCCAGTTGATCAGCCACTAGTGCCCCCCCAGTTTTAGGAGGCACCAGTCCCCCATGGGGGAGAATCACCTGGCTCAAAAGGGGCCCTGCTCTGCTCTGGGGAGTTTAAAGCTAGCAGGTGGAAACAAGAAGGGAAGCCAATGCCCCATAGTGGAGAGAGCTCTCAGCAGGGAGGAGCTGCCTGAGAAACACTGTGAGATCCCTGCTGGAGGACGGCTGACTGAAGGCTTGTTTCTTTGTTCACCCTGAGTAGGGGGAAGGATTCCTTTAAAAATAAAAGCCTAGACTGATTTTTAATTTCCTCATGTTCATTTGCCCAGAGCAAGAAGTTTTTGTGTTGCGAAGCTGCTTTGCCCAAACTGGAGGACCAGGGGTGGCTATCAGGGGAAGTCTGGAGGCCATGGAGGATGCCAGAAGACACATGAGGGCTTGAGCCTGCCCGGGTCAGAGGTGCAAGCTACAGTGGTGCCTGAGGGGCACTGGGTGTTTTGAGCTCTGCCAAGGACCAGACTCACAACACAGTCAGGCAGAAGTGGAGAGGACTGAGGCTGGAGCCAGAAAGGCGAGAGGCGGGCTGCAGACAGGAAGGCTAAGGCCAGAGCCTGGGAGGGGTGGGACCAAGGCCAGGGGCTGGAGCCTGAAGGGGCGAGATAGGGGCTAGAGCCTGTAAGCCAAGGTCTGGTGCAGTGGGCCTAAGCTAAGGGACCAGGTAGAGAGAAAAGGGGTGAAGCCTGGAAATGCCAAGGCCCCAACAAGGTTGTAGAAGCCTGAAGTGGCCTGACATTGGCTTGGGGGCAAAGTACCCCACCTAAGTGATGGTAACCTCTGTGAAGCATGTGTGTGGATACAGGGGAGATCACAGGCCATGAAATTAGCCCTGAAGGCCATTAGTGCACTAGAGCATGGAGGGGCTGGGAGGGCCACACTTAGTGGCCAGCAGGGAGCTTCATAGCCTCCCCTGGGGCTCAATCCTGGGTCACTCATCCTTCTCCTGAAGGCAGATGCTCTGCAGGGTGGGGTGTCTGCATGAGGGCATGGTTGAGCTTGATGTGCTTGCTTCTGTTCCCACTATAAAGCATGTAGAAAGGCTCAGAGCGGGGTCAGAGCCTGCCAGAGATCATATGTGAAAAAGATGAGGCCTTAAAAATGGAAACACCCCTTTCAGAAAGGGACATCCTAGAAACCAGAGGTTGTTTAAAGACCCAACTGGCTAGCTGCGTAACATCATAAAATAAATACTGGATAGAAACTGCAGTGCATGTATTTATTTCTCGTGTGTCAGACAACACAGTATTATTATCAAATTCAGGATTCAGGGATAGTTGCAACAGATTTAGAAAAGAAATGACTGTGCAGGGAAATTTGTTATGAGTTAAAAAACATTTCAGGTCATTAATTACCATGTGTCAAACAAACGCCGCCATTGTTCTTTCAGGAGCTGCTGTAACAATATCTAGATGTAATTTTGTTTGGGATTTTTGCCCCTGGGGGAAGGGCTGGCTTTATTCTCTGTGGGCACTGTTACATGTTGGGATGCAGCTGTGCTTATTGTATCAGCATCCCCAGGCTGAAAAAATTGCAGTGAGGTGCTATGAACTAAAGCTCATTGAACATGTTTTATTTCAAAGCACCCCTCTGCCATTTTTTCAGTGCGGGGACACCCGGGGACCCTGGTACACGTGACACGGAAGGCTGCCAGAGTGTGTCATTTCCGTGCTCCAGATTAATCGAGTCTGCTCCAATGCATTGGATTTCCAGCATGTTGGAGCAGGCTCTCCGCATGCCTATAGGAGCCCTGTGCGTTTAATTTTATCCTCCACAACATTCAGCAGCAGTTTTGATTGAAAAAAATAAGTCAATGTATGAAGGTCCCATTAGGTCCAGGCTCCTGCTCTGAGCAGTTTAGTTTGTCCTGGTCTAAATCTACTGGCCCTGCTACCATGTTATCTAAAATGGCAGTGTGGGAGGTCCCTGTTATGCTTTTTCTGAACTTTTCCCACCCCACCACAGAAAAGTACATATGATGGCCCTGGGTTAGAATCAGCTCAAGAGCACTTCTTTAGGGGAAACAAGTGTGTCCCTCATTGATATGGGAGGCCCAGACTGATGAAGGCCTGATGAAATAGGGTGGCAATAGGTCAATTTTGACAAATCCCAGTGAGCAGTGCTGGAATGTCTCTCACTGTCTGACTCATCTTCTTTCAGCACGTCATAGTACTGGGGCAGCAAGGTGTCATTCAGGTCTAGGTGACGACCCCTACGGCCAGAGACACAGAACCTTAGAGGAGGGTTGGCCAAGTGCCACCACAGCCCTAGAGCAGAAATGCCAATGTCAGTGCCCGCATGCACTGGTTCTGAGGAAACATGTTCAGAACCTCAGGAAACGAAAGCCAGGTGCTATTGTTATATAAATCCTTTTTATCCCAAGCTGGGCTCCCTTGCCTGTTCTGGGAAAATTTTTAACTTAAGTCTGCAATGACTTCTGACAGCTTTTCTTCTCAAGGAAAGATGGGAGTAGTGGTAATAGCATCCATGATGCAGCTCTTTTTCTCTTAAGGTGCAGACAGACGTGACAATTTTCAACTGATATGGTCCCTGAAAGTGCACTACATCTGTGACCAAACACAAGTGCACAGCTGCAGAGTGCTTTAAAAAGGTCCAATCCCATTACCATCTGAACCCTCATCGCATGAGGTTCAGATAAAAACAGTCCAAAATGGAGCGCCTTCAGTAACCTGTGTCTGCGAATGCTGGGAGCAGGGCTGAGCAGACAGATCAGCCCCACTCCTGGTGCTGTCTTCAGACAGGGAGCAGAGGAAGTTTGTTCTGGGTTTTTGTCAATCAGCCATGGAGGGTGGGGTGGGTGCACTGGAGCCCCCCTGAGGTGGGGGGTTCAATGCACATACCCCGCCCTCCAGTGCCGGCTGGGAAACCCCCACAATGAGCTCCTTTCCCCCTCCTCTTCTGAAAACAGCTCCAGGGCTGGGATGGGAGAGAGGCATTGCTAGGGGAGAGCGGCTGTAGGCTTGCGGCCACTCTAAATAGCAACCCAATTAATTTCCCTGGTGCACTTGCAATACCAGGAAACATGTGTTGGGTCCCAGGGATCATTGTAACTCATGGTGCTTCTGTCTGCACCTTTAGTTATATAACTAAACAAAAACATTTCTGTTGTGCATGTTGTCTTGCATATTCAAACCGGTATATGATACAGGGCTCAGAAGATCTTAGGTTATATTGTATTAGCTGTTTGTATATGCTTGTTAATAATTATTGGGACTTTTTTCAAAAGCAGCTTTTATTTTTTCTTTTACAAAAACAAACTCACATCGTATCCCATATATAACAGGCCATCCCGCACAGTCTGAAAGTGCCTAACCAGCTTGGGCCTTGCATAATTCCAATGTGAGCCAGGCTCCTTGTATCTTTTGCCCTTCCTGAGGGCAGCTGAGTTTGCGTGGTGACCTCACTGATACAAAATGACGCTTGCTTATTCTTGTTTGTCTGCACTGCAGTTTAATGGATATGCTGGTTGTACATTCATTGCTCTACGGATCAGAGCATGGCCCAATAGCAGTGTGTGGCATCCCTATGCCAACTGGTGTTCTTCTGTATATATGGAAACACATAAAGAATTAACTCCTCCTTCATAATGTGCACTGGATATGTGTCTATTTTGCATTTCTGATTTGGGATTGCTCCAAGCATAAGCACCAATTCACCAATTTATAAGCACCCTGGCTGACACATTTCCTCAGAAAGAGACATACATTTCTCCTTTAGTCATTTTTCTCTACTTGCTTTACTTAATCAAGATCTTGAACTGGGCATGCTCATACTTGACTGTTAAATATTCTCAGGCTGAACTTCCCATTTCATCAGAACGTGTTCGTTGCTCTCCTGCTTTTGGTCCACTTCTGCTTTTCAGAGGACTAATAGAGCTCCTTGCCACTCCTGATGAGAGAAAGTCCCTAAACCTTTGTTTTTTGCATAATTTTTTATGTGAACAGAGCTCTTATCTCTTGGAGCCTCGCACACGATAAGCATTTGATGGTGAAAGTTCTGCTAAAATCTCTTTCCAAATGATCTTTTTGACATAGATGCCTGATAGGATATTTTTATCTTAAAGGATATTGGAGAAACTGTAAGAGTTAAACTGTTCCATAGGCTGTTTTCTAGACATTCAGTGTGCAGAGAGGGTAATGTTGTCCAGGTCAGGTCACTCAGATCAACTTGTCAATGGTCAATGCCATCAGATACAGCTGCTTTCTTTTATTATCTTTTCATTTCATTCTTTTATTTATTGTCATCTCACTGTCTCTTAAATTGTCCAGGGAGTAACCATCCTGGTTAATAGACCAGACTGCAGCATGCTTTGTGTTCAGACCTGCTTCACACATTTTAGTAGCCTGTATAATAGGGCTGCACTTCCCACCTTTCTGGGAGAGAAGGGAATTTTAGGTCAAAGTCTTATACTTTCTTATCCCACCTGACTCTATGACTTAAGTGTATGTAAGAAAACATGAGGAGAGTTGATTGTTTTTAACAGAGAATAATATTAGATCAAATATTATTAAGTCTCTGTACTAATGCTAGGAGCATGGGAAACAAGCAGGAAGAACTCGCACTCCTGCTTGCAAACAAAATAATCAACTTGGTTGGGCTAACTGAAACCTGGTGGGTCCCTACCCACATTGGGCAGTAGGCATTGGGGGCTATAGGTTGTACAGACATGATAGAGTAGGGAAAAAAGGGGAGAGGGTGTTGCTCTCTATGTTAAGGAGCATTATACATCTTCTGTCATCAAGTTGGGATCAGAGGAGGGGCAAACTGAGGTATTGTGGGTCAGAATACAAGGGGGTCGGGGAAAAGGGACTTGGTAGTGGGGGTCTACTACAGGCCGCTACATCAGGAGGATGAGCTAGACCTGGAATTGTCAAGGCAGCTCTCAGAGGCTGTATGGTCTCGGGACGTGGTTGTCATGGGGGACCTAAACTACCCTGACATCTGCTGGGAGGAGCAGTCAGCTAGATCAAACTGTTCATATAGGTTCTTAACCTGCATACAGGACCTTCACCTAACTCAGAAGGTATACGGTCCCACTAGGGGAAACAGATTACTGGACTTGGCGTTGGCTACTGGGGATGACATTGTGAGGGGGTCTGCAGATACAGGGTAACTTAGGGGACACTGACCATCAATTGATTGAATTCACTATCCCTTGAAGGATGGGAAAGATAACCTGTAGGGCAGAAGAGCTAGACTTCAGAGAGGCTAACTTCAATGCAACGTGCTCAGCAGATTAGTTAGAGAGGCACTGAAGAACAAGAGCATTGGTGAGACAGGAGTCCGGGAATGGTGGCCGTTCCTAAAGGGAGCAATCCTGTGGGTGCAGAAGGAGACAATCCGATTGCTCAAGAAAGGGGGCAAAGGGGCCAAGAAACCCTCTTGGCTGAATAAGGAAATCGAGGAAAGCCTAGGGGCAAAAAAAGAGCACACAGGCTGTGGAAGCAGGGGATAGTTTCCAGGGAGGAGTATACCTACTTGGCCCGCACTTGCAGGGAGGCAGTAAGAGAGGCCAAAACAGAAATGGAACTTAGTCTGGCAACAAAAATCAAAGACAACAAAAAGTCCTTCTTCAGGTATATAGGGAGTAAAAAGAAGGTGCAAGGTAACATAGACCCCTACAAGACAAACTAGGCCAATTGGTGACAGATAGGGGGGACAAGGCTGAGCTCTTCATTGAGTTTTTTCCTTCTGTATTCCTGAACACGGATTAAGACAAATATCCCAATGTGTTCATAGACGGACACAGGAGGGACACCAGCCCACCAACTGTTAGCACTGACTTATTGAAAAGACACTTAGAGGGAGTGGGTGTGTTTAAGTCACCAGGCCCAGATGATCTTCATCCAAGGGTGCTGAAGGGACTGGCCAGTGTCATAGCAGAGCCGCTGGCACGGCTGTTTGAGCACTCATGGTGCTCAGGTCAGGTCTCAGAGGACTGGAAAAGAGTCAATGTGGTCCCTATTTTCAAGAAGGGGAGGAAGGAGGATCCGGATTACTGTAGACCAGTTAGTCTCACCTCTATACTTGGGAAAACCTTTGAAAAAATAATTAAGGATCACATTTGCTGGAGTCCAGCAGGAAAAATAATGCTGAAGGGCAACCAGAACAGCTTCATAGCAGGTAGATCCTGCCTGACTAACCTTGTTTCTTTTTATGACCGGGTCACAAAAGGCTTAGCTGTAGGAGTCGAGGTAGATATAATTTACTTGGATTTTAAGAAGGCTTTTGATACAGGTTCCCATCCTACTCTCATAAATAAACTGAACAGCTGTGACAGATGATTACATGGTCAGGTGGGTGGCAAAGTGGCTTAGGGGTCGCACCCAGAGAGTGGTGGTGGACTGGTCGGTATCGACCTGGAAGGATGTGGGCAGTGGAGTCCCACAAGGCTCAGTCCTTGGACCTGTGCTGTGCAATGTGTTCATCAGTGACTTGGATGAGGGTGTGGGAAGCACTCTGTCCAAATTTGCAGATGACACCAAACTACAGGGTAAAGCTAACACACTAGAGGGCAGGGAATGGATCCAGGCAGATCTGTCCTAAATTGTTATATGTGGCCGTTGCACCCAGCTCTGGGGTGCATCTCAGCCCTCCCCATACACCGTTATATGCAGCTGTTACACCCCAGAGCTGGGCACATATCTGCCATTCCCATGCACTGTTATATGTGGCTATTACACCCCAGAGCTAGTTTACCCCATGCCATGCCGCACTGGGGGCTCTCTTGGACACCCCTGACCATATGGGCTGGACCAGGGCGAATTTCCAGCTGTAATTCCAGCCCCAAAAAACAGCCTAATTCCAGGAAAACCAGAAAACAAACTTATTTAACTTAAATCAGTCAGGTCTGATACTACATCCGTCCAGGTTTGTCTTAAATCAGTTTTGGCCATTTTGAAAGTGGTTTTTGTGCATTGAACTTCTGTTGTGCTACAAATCTGAACTGGTTTCTGATCACTTGTACTGCTCTATGTGTAATTTCCGTCCCTAGCTCCAGGGATAACCAGAAGTATGTTTCCCTTTCATAGATGAGCTCTGCAGGCACAGATATGGTATGTCCCATGCCAGCTGTCATTTCATCACTAACATGAGGCAAACGAGGGTGTGTGTTAAGAGTATACCAATGGGCAAGATATATGAGGGCGGAAAACATGTGGTGAAGTAAAGATCTGCTATGCCTGAGCCTCCACTGCTGGAAGGTCCCTGAGGAACTTTAAACCAGCAGTGTCTATGAGGATTGTTCTTTTATGCACATCTAATTTGCACTAAAGTTGGACACCAATCAGTCACCTGCAGTTATCTTCAGGCAAGACTTCCTTCCCTTTACCAAGCAGAGTATGGGAAGATTGGAACTGAGGTGTAGCAGGGCAGCTCCATACCCAGGGTAGTTGTGATGCACAGGGCAGGCCTGCTACCATCGTGCTGATCACAGAGGGGGCAACAGTGGCTATTTTTGTGCCCCTTCACAAAGATGACACCTGGGGCTGCTACCTTGAATATGTCTCTAAATTACCCTACTAGCCTGGAGTATCAGTCTCACAGGGTTGTGACATGTTAAAGAAAACACTGGTACTGAGATTAAGAATAAATACATTCTTTACTTTACCTGTTTGCTTATCTGCAATGGACAGCTTCCTAACATTTTCTTTTCATTAAATGAGGGAACAGTCATTCCCTAAAGTAAGCAGATTAAGAAGATCATCCACATGGAAAATATTTGGAGAGAAATGTGAAAAAATATTTATTCTGGAAATGAATTCTGAAATGGATTTGGGGAGAACATGGGAAAGGAATGAGAACAAGTCATCAGTGTGGACAATATTATTGGGACCTCACTCCATTAATCAACTCAATCATCCAGTAATTTCAGTAAAACCCAGGAATAAAAAGTGATATTACTTCGATGTAACTATCTTGCGAAACTGACTCATAGCCTGGAATGATTATCCCTTCTCTCAAATACCCATCTATCCCACTAAAACATTTTCTCTTGTCTTCCCATCTGAATAGCAAATCTGCCGCTCCCCTCCCCCTAGCCTTCTCTCATACGTATTTTCTTCCTAGTTTTAGTCTCTCTTTAAATCAAGATATCCAATTTGTGTCCTTAGAATTCCCGAGGCTCTTTGTTCTTTGCCTGCCATGCAAGAGGCAAACTCTCTGAGCTTTTCTTTTACAGTTAACTAAAATGACACCTGGACATTATGTATTGTGATAATGGGAGCCAAAGAAACCCCTTCCTTAGATGGAGAAGTGCAGCTTCATGAAAGCAGGCTCTGCATGGGTTCCAGGGCCCTGAGGAACTTACTGGTCCTAGAGGCAGTGAACTGAAAATAGAAAATGAATGTAGGTAAGAGGAAAAAAGATTTATTTGGGTTCTGATACACTTTGTGCTGGCCTCCCTAACTCCATGACCTTTAAAGAAGAGAAAGGTATATCACAAGCTAGCTTTTGGCTCCGATGGGTCCATAGACTGTAGAACAGGGCCTGAGTCAAGTCTCCCACAGCTTTTACACTGGCCACACTGCACCAACTTGGATGGAATTGGTCCTGTTTTGCATCACCATATATAAGAATTTCTCTAATTCATAGTATGACTCAGTCTCCCTGCCAACCTGTTTCTTTCTTCCATGTCTTCCCTCTGCTTAGACCAGCTGCCCTGCTTTGTACTAGAGTACACCTGCTCTCTTTCAGATGCCATCTTAATATCCATGTTTCTACAGAAGGCTTCAGGCTGAGGACAAGACCTCTTCTTTTTTCCTTTGAACTATTTATCTCAGGTTGTAGGGCATGAATACTCTTCTGTACATGTTTATAAACTGTGATACATACCTACGGTGCTCTCTAAATTGCATAGACCAGTTCATGTCATTCAAAATACCAGTGTGTTGCATGCCTTTCCTTTCTTCACTGTGAGACATGCCACATGTCACACAATGCTCTTGGTGGTCCCCTCTTACAGTTTGTCTGAGCCATTTCCCATCTGGGCCTCCACACAGGCTGTCCTGAAATATGATGCAGAAAATTTTAGTCTTCTATTTAGTAATAAAACGTATGGGGTTATGTTTAAATGAATTAAATGAAGGCTGTTGCCTAGAAACCACTCTGTATGTCAGGTAAAATAATACATAGAATGAATATAATATTCATTCTTTGATTGGTAGTAGTAACATCTCCAAATATGTTATAAATATATGTATGTTTCTGAGTGCTGGATCTCTGAATGAACTGCAAGGTCTGTAAAACTGTCGGTCATTCAGATGCATTTTTTTTGTGTATTCTTCCCCCATCAAGCACATATGTGCACTCAGGAAACATGCATTGGTGTTACTTTTGAGCAGAACCATGTGAACATCAGGTATATAGGATACGAACTGGTTGACATGGGGAAAAATCCCATCTAGTCTGGTGCTTCACTCAGGATTCTTCTTCAAATGTCTGGTAGTGTGATAGCCACCAACAGGTCCTTTAACCTCCCTTCTCCAGGCAGCCTGTACCTCCTGAATAGGCCTCATTGCTTTACAGGGTACTAAACACTTCCTTCCAGGCCTTTGTTTCCCCACCCTGCTGTACTTATCTATGCAAAGGGAGGTCCAGGGGACTATTAAGTCCTTTTGCAGTTTTCCTTCCTCTTCAAGAGCAGCACTGGATACTGCTACCTCTGTGTTGTGGCTTTCTAATTAGAGTATGACCCAAGCCTTTTTCCCAGATTATTTGGTGATTTCAAATCTATTTCCTGTCCACCACAAATTGGCACCCTTTCTCACTGGGTCTATTAGTTTTTCAACATCTTATCACAGGTATTGTGAAATCCTGGAGCTTGGTGAGAAACCTCCTTCCATTTCCACATGAGCTGCTAAGCTGCCACCCATACTTTCTTGAACTCATGTCAACAGACAATCTAATAGTTCTCTCCAATCCTTCTTTCTAGGGTCCATCCTAATGTAGCATCCTGGAGCAGCTAACCTTGAATTAAAACATTTACTAACCTCTCTACAATGCACACAGTTGCCATGTCCATGCTAGGGAAAAAGAGAAATTGCAGACAGGCTGCAGCAGAGCTATACTGGGGATGGGACAAGGGCTGCAGCCGCACAGAGGGCAAAGCTACCAGGGGCAGTGCAGTCATACAATCACACCCCATTTCAATAGTGTGGCTCACCTACTGGTGGCTCCAGTACCCCATGGCCTCAGACGGCTGGGTCCCCTATAGAGCCTGAGCTGTATGGGGTGCCAGGAAAGGGGTCCCTGCTCCCTTTCCTTTCCCTTGGGTTTTCCCCATGGATCAGGGGCTCCATTTGCTGGGAGTGGCTATGGGCAGGGGGAGGGGGTGAAGGAAGGCTGTGCTGGGATGAGCCAGGGATAGCAGCAGCTGTGGGCAGTCCCTGCTTCCAGTGCCTGCTCTCAGGCAGCAGGACAGGAGTGGCCTGGAGCACTCTCCCACCCCAGGTCCTATGGGGAAAGTGGCAGTGGTGGATGGGTCCCCACTTCAGATGGCCAGAGGCAAACCCTGTTAGAGAGGGGGAGGTAGAATAGGAGGGGAAGGGACGAGCCTTTGGGCAGCGGAGGGGAGAGGGTACCCAGAGTGCAGTGGTGGGGGAGTCAGACCTGCTTTAGGGACTCAAAACAATCTCTGGTAGCTACTGTTGTGGTCGGGCATGCTCCAACCTCCCCTGCAGCCCCAGTCACATCTTCTCCCCTCACTTTTTTAAAAATCCTAGATATGCTCATCCAGGCTACTATGTGTGCAGTTGCAGTGGCTCCCAAGTGACAAGCAGAGTATCCATATGTGTGTGGTACTGTGCATAGGCCAGTCTACCCTGCATCTCAGCACAGATAACTAGCCTGCCTGTGATGCCACATTTACATGGCTACACTGGTTCTGTTTCAGGAGCTATTAAGCCTGGCTTATTGAAGCATGGTACCATCTTATGATTTACAGATACGCTCTTACAGGGCAGGCTCCATCAAGAGGAGTGTGCTTTGTGGAGGCATTCAGTGGGTGGGGGGAGTTGTCTGAACAGGACACAAAAACTTCCCAGTACAGTTCAGGGCACCGGGAGGGTGGCGGGCACCTGCAATAGAGCCTGAAGCATTGGATGAGGTGGAACAGGAGGAGAGCGGTGGAGTGCATTGCCTAGAGTCTGCAGGAGAGTGGTTTTGTTTGATCTTTTGTCCAAGTCGTATCTTACAGAATAAAATCGTGCTCAAAAAGGAGCTTGAGCATAGCAGTGAGTCCTTCTATGACCGAGAAAATGGGTCAGCTGCCTTACAGGCAGGCAGACAGTCATTACGCCAATATAAAGAACAGTAATAATTAGAGAAGGACTTGATAAATTTATGCCATTAACTGTAATACATTCTAACAGCAATTAAACAAACCAGTGTGGAGAATAGTTTTCTGGTAGTCAAGAGCTCTTTAATCCAGTGGCATAAGATCTAATGCCTGGAAGCTGAAACTAGACAGATTCTGATTGGAAGTAAGGTGTACATTTTAAAAAATGAGGGTAATTTAATCTTTGGAACAACTTACTTGAGGGTATCATGAATTCTGTTTTACTTAAGGACTTAAAATCAGCTTGAAGGTCTTTCTGAATCACATATTCTAGCTCAATCAGTACAGATTTTTTAGATAAATTCTATTTCTGTCTCTTGTATACAGGCTAGAAAGATGATTGTAGTAATTTCTTGTGGCCTTAAAGTTGGTCACTTTTTAGGACAGAGAATATCTTTTATTTTATATTTGCTCATCACCTAGTACTGTATAGTCTCCTTGATAATCTAGATTAAAACTAATAGTAAAACCAACCAACCTATAATATGCATGTGTGAGGTACACACACATACACAGTATTATGATAAATATATGTATAAGGACCTTGATAAGGGCCAAAACCATTGGTGTTCAGCAATAAGAAGTTGATTATATTCTGACTGTGTGAACATATTTAACATATATGAGTATTTTTTGTACTGTATATAAATAACTTTATTTGTTCTATTATTAAACTTAAAACTGCATAGCAAGATCTTCAAAATGTATCTTTTAATATTCAAAACAAGGCCTTTAAAGTAATGGAAAAAAACCCTATCCCTTACTATTCTTGGTTTCTTCTGGATCAATTGCAAAAAAACAACAGAGATGCAGTTCTAGTAGCTCAGCTGGAGATAAAGCAGCTGGTATAGCATGCTTTAAAATCCTGAGGCTCCTATTTTACTTTTATATGAAAGAGGAAGGGGAAAAAGCAGAGAAAAATAAAACTTGCAGATCACTTGAATTGACATCAAGATGGTTATCTATGAAGTGTAAGGTATTTACATCCCTGTTTACTAAACACTTCAGTAACGGCTATTGATCTCCAGGAACAGGATAGTCAGAGCTTTAATACAATACACTGATCTAAGTGATTCTGGGAATCACCTCTTTTCTGTTGACCCATTCAGTCTGCCAGCACATCCCCAGCTGCCTCTCCATCTTGCTCTCTGCAGGTTTTGTTCACTGGCTGTTTCAATCCAAATTCCTCTCTCTGTAGGTGTTTGTTTTTTTTTTTCCCCCCAGCCTCCCTCCACTCCTCTACCATATTTTTCTCCCTTCCCCCTCAATGTACATGATTACATTTTCATGTACTTTGTCTCTCATCATATGCAGGGACTGCAATATACAAAACAATTCATTCTGTCTACTGTGAGGAGAGACCCTCGCAGTCGCTTTGCAGTCTGTCTGGCCGAGCACTTCCATTTACAGTGTAATAAAAGCCTAAGTGACCTGTCTACGGATGAAATAGATTGGCCTACAGATCATTCAGAAACCTAACTGGACAGGCTCGAAAGGTACAAAGTCATCCTTTAGCTGCTAGAGCAGGAACTCGGAAGAAATCCTACCAAGAAAGGTATACTTTCCTCTTTTAATACTTTCACATCTTTAACATAAGTGTTTAAATATGTGGGCTGTTCAGTGGAGTACCAGGTCAGAATGGGAACATTTGGGTCTACAACAATGACACTTTACAGGCACAGACACACAAAACCAGAACTGCCTGTAACACCTGCTAACCTACTTCATCCTGTTTTGATGAATTAAGTGTTCCCAGGGTACCGGCCTGCAGGGTGCGAAACACACAAGAAAAAGAAATGACATGTGTCCTTACATGTCCTCCAGGCAGATAAGTTATCACCAAGGCTTTATACTATGTTGACTTCCTAGTACCGTCTCCCCAGGGATCAGGGGCAGCAACTGAATGAGTGGAATATGCCCTACTATTATAGCATGTGCACACACATGTACAAACACACACACAGATTTTTATCAGGCGAGTTGCTTTTGACTTTGCCACCCCCTGTCTCAGCAATTTCGCACTTGGGCACCATTGCCTATAAGAGACTCCCAGCATTCAGGTAGACAGCGACAAGATTTGGAGGAGCTTCGTGCAAAGCAGCATCACGGCCACTTGCTTCTCTCCCAGTCCTGGTCCCCCCACACCGTTCCCTGCACCAGAAATGAGGGGAAGGCCCCTGCGCCTCTGGCACTGCCCAAGTGTGGCGCAGTCTGCTGCGTTTCCCAGCTCCAGGTGGCCAAGGGTTTGCACGATGCTGTACAGCTGCGAGGGGTGTGCGATGGCTCTTAGATGCATTGTGGGCGCAGGCAGCAAGGGGTTTGCATGTGTGTGTGTAACGCTGTTAGGGGTGGGTGCAGCAGGGCGTGTATTAGGGGCAGAAAATGTCGGGGGTGTTTGTGAGTGTATGTGTGTGTGTTAGGGGTGGGTGCAGGCAGTGGGGGATGTGTGTGGGTGTTAGGGGTGGGTGCAGTCAGGTGCGTGGGTATGTGTGTGTTAGGGGCAGTCAACGAGGGGAGGTGTGTGTGACTGTGTGAGAGGAGGTGGCTGCATTCGGGGGGGTGTGTGTGTGTGTTGGGGCAGGCAGAGCTGTGTACGCGTGCTAGGGGCAGGCAGTGGTGTGTGGTGTGTGTGCGTGCCTCCAGGTGCTGTCCATGATCTCCTCCGCCGCCGCCAGCCCAGCCTCCTCCCCTGCGGGCGGCGCCTGGAGACATCCCGGCATCACCCCCGCTCCCCTCGCCTCGCCTCGCCTCGCCTCCCCGCTCCGTCCCACCCCTCCCCCCGCAGCCTGGGGGGGGAGGGGTGGGCCTCACACGGGTTGGGCGGGGCGGGGGGCGTTTTGTAACCTTGGGCTCTTGTAGGCTCAGATTAAGAGTTATCTTTTAATAGAATATATCTTCCTGTGCTATAACCCCATTCTTGCTTCTCATATAAGGATATATCTAGATAAAAAGGGAATCTGGTTGGGTCATCCTTGGTTACCAAAATGGCTGTTTGAGGCCATAGACAACCAAAGGTAAAGAAGAACAGCCTTGGGCGACTGGTGCCTCCCAAGTCTGGGGGGAGAGTGGGGGGCACCAGATTGCCGACGGGGGAGCGGGGGTCCCCCAGCTGTCAATTGCTGACTGAGGTGTGGTTCCCCCTCACAGCTGATGGGGGGGGGCGTCTCCCAGCAGCCAATCACGGAGCCAGTGGCAAAACCAGAAGTACACTTCTGCCAGCGCTTCCAAGGGGTGCATGGCCAATCTCAGGGGATGCACGTGTAGCTCCCCTCTCCTCACTGCCAGCTGGGGCCCGTGGGCTGGCCCTGCCTGCCTCGCTGCTGCCCCGCCACCACTGCCCTACAGCCACCACCACGGCTTTGCCGCCACAGCTCCGCTGGCGCTGCTGCCGCCGCCGCAGCTCCACACACTGCAGCTCTGCGCTCCGCCTCTGCTGTGGCCCTGCTGCCGCTGCTGTGGCTCTGCTCTCTGCAGCAGCCCCGCGGCTCCATGCCACCACTGCGGCTCCACACTCTGCCTCCGTGGGCCAGATAAAATGGCTTGGCGGGCCGCATGGCGGCCCACGGGCCATATGTTGAACTTTCCCCGTACCTCCTTCCGCCCTGGCCCCGCCCTGAGGCAGCACCAGCTCCGTGCGGGAACTTACCTCGTGGCACGCGGGCCATGCTGCAGCTCTGCCGGCCACATGCTGGGGACAAGGGGTGGAGCCTGTCCCCAGCTCATCCAATCAGGCACGACTGGGGCAGCTCCGCTCCGCACAGCCCTCGGGGCAGCTGCAGCAGGACCTGGTTCTCTGATGAGCCAGGCCCCGCGGGGGTAAGCAGCTCCCCTCTCCTCACTGCCAGCTGGGGCCCGTGGGCTGGCCCTGCTTTCTCGCCGCTGCCCCACCACCACTGCCCCACAGCCACCACCACGGCTTCGCCACCACAGCTCCGCTGGCACTGCTGCCACGGCCGCAGCTCCACACACTGCAGCTCCGCGCTCCACCTCTGCTGTGGCCCTGGTGCCGCTGCTGTGGCTCTGCTCTCTGCAGCAGCCCTGCGGCTCCATGCCGCCACTGCGGCTCCACACTCTGCCTCCGTGGGCTAGATAAAATGGCTTGGCGGGCCGCATGGCGGCCCACGGGCCATATGTTGCACAAGCCTGTTCTAGCCTGTATATTGTAAAGGTTGCCAGCCCCTGATCTATACTATCTCTCTCAGTAACCTACAAGGAATCCTCAGTTGTACCTTTATCTGAGTCTCTGCACTGTAAACCACCCTTTAGATCCACCAATACATTTGGCTGATATATTTACTGATCCAGTAATATATTTGGCTTCAACGGGATTGCTTGCACTTAAAGTTTGCTGCCTGGGGTTGGAATGATGGGCTAAAACAGAAGTTCTGTGAAATCAGACAAAGACTCCAAAAATACTGAAGGGGGCCAAGCATCATATTAAGATACAATTAGGGACTTAGCACAAAATAGGAAAATTGAATTGGAGAATATACTGATTTTGAGGTTGTGTTCTTTTTTTAATGAATAAAGAACAACTAAAAGTACTGACGGCTCTTTATTACTAACTATCTTCTAGCACATGATGATAATTTGTCTGACCTGCAGATTGCCTTCCGGTAATTCTAGCAGGGAAGACATATCATTTGTAGGGCAATTTAAAGCTAGGCAAGATATATGATTTAAGCAAGCCATATGTTTGAAGAGAAGGTGACCAGCAATACCAAAACTTGAAAATACCATCAGACATCCCTTTAAATAGCAGTATTTGTTCAGTTTAATGTGTGGAACATCACCTTATCAATGTTGCTCATTTTTGGGAGCAGTGAAATTTAGTACTGGTTACTTTGCTGCACGCAGGAGTGAAAATGAGAAGAACACCGTGAAAGATAAGGCAATAGTATATAGTGCAAGGGATTCAGCATGTGAGAAGGGAAGGACAACATGATCAGCAGCAGCAGTGCACTTAATACTTGAACTGGTTGGGAATGTTTCCCCATCCCAGGAAAACATTAAACATTGTAAAAATTTTCCTATTCCTCATTTGGACAAACATGAGCCTTTTGAAATTTTCCATGAAAGACTAAAGGGACACTTCAGCATACCCATGTGTTTAAAGACTCACGTGAGTTATAACGTGGTGTCACAACCCAAAGTTGTGATTTTTGTTTTTGCGTGTGCTTTGGCACCACTGAATTATTTTCCTGCCAATTTGAAGCTTTCTTTGCAGTGTGCATTTCTTTTTGCAACATAGAAATGCTCGTTGCAAAGAGTTCCCGCCATTTGTATTAAAATTCGAGCCCCATTATTGGCTTGTGTTAAAATGTTCCCACGTGGCGGCTAGCGATTGGCTTGCTAGCCGTATAAGAGGCTTGAGTGGTGTCCGCCCGAAGTCGGAGAACTCCGAGGAGAACCCCGCAAGGGAGGACTCCACGAACACCAGGAGGAGGAGACTTCACCCTGTGTGAAGGTCTCTAAGCACTGCAGACCCTATCGGATCCAGCACATTTCATAATAGGCAACAGAGGTCTGATCAGCCTCTGGCCTCTCCCCATCACTGAACGATTCCTAAACGTACCCCTCCCTGCGCACAAAAAAAGGATCCACGGAGCCTCGACAACTCCATGGGAGAGATCCGAGTACTGTCCGAGTCCTCAAACGAGGATTTAAGCGGAGCTGTGCCTGGGAAACTCTCCAGCCTACACCGTGACCATCTTCGGCATAATTAAATAATCTTGAATCAACCACTAAGTGTCCGTGACTAATTCTAGCTCGCTGCCTGTTTTCTCCAAACCCGCGTGCCCGGGCTGCTGGCCACAGCCTGCGCGCACAAAAGGGCCCCAGATTGCTCCCGGCCCGCACACGTGGAAACCCAGGATCATTTGAAGCAGGGATCTGACCCTGGAAGTACTATATGCCTGCTGACTGTTTGAACCAGCACGCTATTTAGGGTAGTTTAATCAAGTTCTGTTGGAGGTGGGATGCAGTGAAGGGGCAAAAACAAGAGAGAAAGGGAAAGAGAGATTGTATAGCTGAGTAATTAGGGCAGTCATTGGAGATAGAAGAGACCTAAGTTGAAGCCCCCTCACCTCCTAGGTGATTGTTTTATTTCAGTAGTTCTTAATGGTTTTAGACTTCAAGGCACCCTTTGGAAAATGCCAGCTCTTAGTTTTCACTCAGTTTTTGAATACAGAAAAATTATAATAGAGTAATTCTTCTGCTGCAAAGAAAGACCACAACAGGTCAGCATATTTTTTATACTGTTTGAAATCTCTGGGTTTATCTTGTGAATTATGTGTAGGTGCACACCTAACAGTGCTAATATTACATGGCACTCTGTGACTCCCTTAACAGGATCTTGAGGCCCCCCAGGGTGCTAAAGTGCTCCAGTTGGGAATCACTGTTGTTCTATCCTCCGAGGAAGGATTTTTTCCCCTCTCTCATTCTGACTAAAAAAATTGACCCTGAATGTGAGAAACCTTTCCTGATACAAATTTAATTGAACTGATATATCTACAAATAGTTTTAGTTTCGATGAATAACATGTTTAGATGAAAAAATAATAAGTACTTACCCTGATGACTGATTGCCATCACCTAGGAACATAGCAATCAATCACCAGCTGGACAGTCAACAAATGAGCACCAGTTACTTAGATGCTGTGAAATTCCTCTTACATTAAAAACCTCCCTGCTTTTCTTTCTTTTTCAACTTTCCTGATCCCTGCATCTATCATTTTTAAATATCTTTCTATATATTTGACTATAGTGTTCTAAGAAGATGCCAAAGAATGTCGTTGTTTCTGAATAGAAATGGAATAGGACACTGACTAGGAAAGCTTCCGGGCACTGTCCAACCAATGTACTTCAACCCCACAGGGATTTACCTCTAAGGGAGATGATAGATTAGAGCTCATGGTATTAATTCTGGAGCTGTCAGTAAGGATGACAAAAAATATTAATGTGTGTTTTGGGGGTGACTTTTGGACTAATTTAGCTGATCTGAGAGTGCATATACACATTCATTAATGCACAGTAGTTGCCGTGCATTTAGTTTAGTACGTAATTAATGAAGTACTAACTAAATGCATAGTAACTACAGTTATTGCACAGTAGTGCCAGTGCTTTTTTTTTTTTTGTGGGATGCTTACTGAGTCGTACCCTAATAATACTGCTCAGTAGCATGTTAGCATGGTTTTTAACTGCCACGCTACTGCATAGTGTTTTTAGGCTGCTACACAGTAAGCATCTCATGTAGGTGCACCCTGAGAGCAGCATTCCCTCTAAGCAGCATGCTGTGCATGGCTAAGTAGGTGCTGTCATGCCGTGCTGCCAGGCACACCTGCACGGCCACGCACGCCACACAGCTTAGAGGGAACGCTGCCTGAGAGTATCAAACTAATTTCCTATTGGACAATACATGACAATCAGATAATAGCAGCTCTTGTTCACTGTTGAACTGGGTTGGTTTTAAATCTCAGGGCTACAAGATTGTTTATTCCATCGGTTACCTCCTAAATTCCTTCTTATTTTAATGTGTCTGGTGTTAGTTGAGTATACGTCGAGTCAAATCTACTAGATCAGAAGCTGAGAAATTCTACTGGGGTTGGTTGTGGCAAGAAGGAATCTCTCCATCCCCTGTACTTCAAACATAGTCACAGGGTGATTTCATACCGATTCCTTCAGTCTTAAATATCATATTAAACACCTAGTGTAGAAAAGACACACTGCCTTTACCACAGTCTAAGATTAGGTTAAGTTAAAAGTCTAGTGGGGAAATTGGTAGGCTTTTGCTCAGCCACCTTATTATACATTGAAATAGATCTTGTCTCCACTGGACTTTTATAATGCTAGCGAGCACATGTTAACACCTTTCTGTGCTCTTGTGGATGCTCCAACTTCTTTTTTGGGAAGGAGAATGTGTGTGACTCCTCCATAGTGCCCCAAAGCTTCTCCCCATACTAGGGTACAAAAATCATGCACAGGATCATGCTCACTAAGTAAAATCCTGTACAAGCAGAGTGCCTGTTAGCTTGCTCCTGTTGCACAATGGGGCCTGTTCAGTACTGCATAGGAGAACTCGAAGATGAAAATAGAGTGTTTTCCAAAACCCCTGGACTGCAAATTCTAGTTCATCTCTTCAGGAGCTTTTCATTGCAAATGAGTTGCATTCTATCTCCTACTTTTTCGATAGAAAAATATTTTTTCTTCTAGCGAAGGAGAAAAAACAAGAAAATTATATATGACATTTTGTCAATGCAGCTTGAAGGAGGCATGCGCAATACTTAAAATGCTTAACATTTTATTTGGTTAAACTTCACCCTATACTTAGAAGCTAGTAGAGGTGAAATATTTGAATCCCCATTGGGTTTTTCTTCTCTTCTCCAAAGCTGGTGTTGGTAGTGGTTGGTATTTAAGGCTTCAACCCACGTAAAGATCTTTGCTATACCTTTAGATGCAGACATAATGATGATGGAAAACTCTGTTCTGTACCGGCCAAAGGCTACATTGAGCCTATGCTGTCTGTCATTACTGCTATCAAAGACTTTAATGGTGGCTCCTTGCATGTAAGGATCCACTGAGAGGAAACTGTATTAGTACAAAGACACTCACACCCACGTTTCCATTGGGACCCTCCATGTTGCCAGTACAGCTCCAAGTAGGGTGGCCATCACAGAGGACGTTCCAGTTTTCTGCTACTCTTCAAGAGAAAAATAGAGGACATAAAGGCATCTGGTTTCATATCAATAGAGGACAGAGGACAACCAGACTGTCCTCTATGATGTCCCTACCCCAACGCTAAGTATGCGAAGTTTGAGGCTGAATCAATTCAGTCTTTGCAGGTTAGTCACAGAGGCAGAGATTAAACTGAGAAACAACTGGACACATATACTTTTGATTCAGGAAATGCAGCCACATGCTTGCAGTGGCTCAGGTCAGAAGCCAGGGGGCACTAGAGCATGGCTGTCTGATATGTAGCCAGCATGTGTGTTTGCCTCCTCTTCCTGCTGCCCCTGAGGTCTCTGGGGTTTGCAGTTCACAATCACAGCAGCAGGACTCTGCAGGTTTGCTCATCACTTCCTCTTCCTGCTTCCAGGCACCTCTGGAATACGTAGTCCACAGTCACAACCAGCAGTAACTTTCAGTAAGTTTAGCAGAACAGGGAAGCTCTGTACTTGGGAGAAGTGGGGTTTAACTCCCCCCTACCCCGGCCCCAGACTTCAGCAGGGGTTTGCTTGGGCAGGGAGGGGCAGTCCTTGCCTCCTCCCCACCAGCAACCCTTCTCTGGTGGAGCAGACAGCACCAACCAGCCCAGGGCTAGAAAGCATGCTGGGATGCTGGGGGACTCTGATTTAACTGAAATCAGGAAGGAGTCTGGGACCGAAGTTTCATAAAATGGTTTGACCTGAATCAGTTAAGTCTGATACTAAATCCAACGAGGTTTGTCTTAAACAAATTTCAGCCATTTTGAAACTGGTTTATATGGACTGAACTTCTGTTCTGTTACAGATTTAATCCAGTTTCTGATGACTTAAACTGGTTTATGCGTAACTTCTGTTTCTAGCCCAAAAGACAGGGACCTTATGCATTGCTGAATCAATGCATCTTGTTAACAGACCTTGAATGGGAGACGCCAGCCACAGTATCAATCAGCTGAAATAGAATACCCCAGGAAAGGGCAAGCAGTAGCAAAATGGATGCTGTCTGTCAGGTAAACAGTAGGATTAGGTGGTGGAGGAGTTGTAATTTGCATTTTCCTTTTCCAGTTTTTGTAAAATCTGGTGAAAGGAAATAGGATGCAAGTTATGGGCTTTTTTAGATGTGTGTGCAACGCAATGCCGGGTGTGCTAGCTCACGTGCAGCACAGACTCTGTCCATTGAGTAATGGAAGCGAGAGGTTTTCAGTGATATTGTTTGTTGGACTAATAGTATAACTGGAAGAGGTATTAGATAAGCTTTTGGTGAAAAAGTATCATTGCTCAGGAAGTGTCATCAGTATATGCATGACCTTAGAATCTTTCTACATTACCCTTGTAAGCTTGACATCTACCCAGGAGCAGGGAGATAAATGAATGAACAAATTCTCTTCCTTGAGCTGTGATAGCACAGATATTAATGACTAAGTGGTAAACAAGTGTTTAGAAGAAACTACTGTTTTGGCCCTTTTTCATTAATAAACATTTGAAGGGAAGTGGGGTCTTTTTAGTGTCTGAGCTAACATTAGAAACATTCAAAAATGAATAAAGTTTAAAAATAAAAAAGGATAAGACAAATTAGAGTAGCCAGAGTGAGTAGAAAGAGAACAGGAAGTGTAGAAACATTCCAATCACAGGCACCTCTGCTTACTTCACTAAAGCAGTTTTGTCTGACAAGCAGTGCTTTACTGGCACGATTTATGACTTTGGAAATTTCTGCACAGGAGCCATAGAAAATCTAAAAATACTGCAAAGCTGCAAATTCATCTTTGGCCAGGAGTGGATGGCAGCTCACCAGCAAGGCTATATAATAAGTTAGCAGGGCTACAGGAAACTGGTTGAACACATGCCGTGCTGTTCTCATTTGCGAAGTGCTTATTGCCAGGGGAAGGAAAAAGCTTGGGACTTGAGAGGAGAAGGCAGAAATGGGAGAAGCCTTTGGGGTTAAATTTTAGGGACAAAGTAGCAGCAAGGACAAGGGAATGACTGAGAATGGAAAGGTAGAAGGGGAAAATGTAGTGTTAAGATAGGCTACATCAAATACAAGAACTGTACAGTGATAAAAATGATATAAAAGCGTGGAAGGTAACTTCAGATTTTGAATTAGAATGATAGTCTGAAGCTGGGTCTGTGCAGTTTTATGATATGTGATGGAAAAAGAAGTGCAGATTTATGGAGTTGGCACAAGCACGGAAATGCATGAGCAAGTCCTTTTCCATAGCGTCTCATTTCCATTCTCAGTTGTCACTAAACACTGTTTTTTTGTTGATAATCTTTGGAGTCCACAACCACTACTTAAAGCTCTCTGTAACTATCTCTTTATAAGAGCATATGCTAAGGCAGATTTTATGTTCTTGACAGTAGATCACTCTAGGGTTACTATATTTCCAGGATTAAAACAGACGACACCTATGAGGGGGAGGGAGTGGGGTAGCCGGTGGGGGGGAGAGGGGAAGTGGGGGGTGTGTGTGTATACATATACATATACATACATACATATACATATACATACATACATACATACATATATATATATATGGGGAGGGGCAGTGATATGCCTGTGCCCACCCCCTGCCCTTCACTCCTAAGCCTCTGCATGCCAGCCCTGCCAGTGCCTCTCACTTCTGACCCACAGCCTCCTGCTTCCCCCAGCACTGCCTTCTCTGTCTGCCCTCTTTGTTGAATTTAACTACATGAGAATGAAGTTGCAAACGATCACAGAATACAATTATCAGCCTCTACCAGACCACACTTTTTCATAACTTTATTTATATTTTTTTCTGTTTTTTCCAAAAAAATGTTAACGTCTAGGTGTAATTTCTGGTGCGACTTTCCGAAGGTTCCCGCGGAGTGGTAGGCAACTTGAAAAAAAAGAGCGTAGTCTAGATAGAGTATTTGGGATCTTCATAAAAAACGCAGACCCTTTTTTTGGAGCAGCTGCTGTGGAGAAAAGAGAGCAGTCACTTAATATAGAAAAATAAAGCAAGGGTGTCCAAAGTCATTTAGTCCAATGTCCTTCCTCAAGAAACAAGCCTCTCCTGTGGATAGGATTTGATTTGGTACAGGGAAACACGTTTGGTTTTGTTATCACTCAGCCATTGCACTTAGCCAAAAATGGAGTCTACAAGCAGAGGGAATAAGCCATGTGTGCTGTGAAGGGTGCTAGGGTGGGGCATGTTAGGGTGGGGCACTGATAACCAGCTTGCCTGGATCCTCTGCTGTGGCCAAGCTCTGCAGGATGTTGTATTTGAAGGTCAGGACCTAACTATCTCTTTCCTGCAGTGTTACATGGGAGGTGGTAGGTAGGGCAGAAATGATGGTCTCTGGCTAGGCCAATGAATGTGGATTCAGGAGGCCTAGAATCACTTTCTGGCTTAGCTACAGACTTCCTTGTGACCTTGAGTACATCACCTGACTTAGCATACCTGTATCAACATCCATGTATTCTGATATGGGAGATCTGTCTTCATTCTGGCTAGCACCTGAAGCCAGCGTTTCCAACTGTTCCATGGAAAGAGTGGGGGAAAAAAAAAAGAGTTAAGAAGGACTCTGTTTGATCTGTGCTCCTCAGCATTACACCGCCACAGAATGAGGGACAGGCAGTGGTGGTGGGGCTGTCCTCCCAGCCAGGGCTCCTGGTGGCGCCATGAATGGCCAGGTGAAGGCCGAGCCCGTGGGTGGAACGAGGGCCCCTTCTGTCCTACCTTCTGAAGTCAAGTGTGGAGCAGTCTTGCATACAGGAGCCTCAGCTCAGCCCCTCCCCTGCCTCCTCTGCTTTCCCAAAATCCCAGCTAGCGAGGGTCCTCCACACTGAAGGTCCACTTCAGGCTCTCTACAAGATGGCCTACCACCTCTATCAGAGCAGTCAGCATTCATAGTAGATGGGTTTTCAACACCACATGATCATCTTAACAAAAGATGAAGTCTTTTGTCAAAGTTGGAAGCAAGATGGCATTCACAAAACAGGATTGCCTCAGCCTTATTCTTTCTACTTACCTCCTCTGGTCTAACGGACACTTGGGAAAGGACCATGTTGGCAATTCTGCCTGGGTTCATTGCACTTTGGCTTCGTGTTGCTGGACTGTCACTAACAGCCTGTAAAAAATCGCAATCACAGAGTTCCTCAATTATTATTGTAGCCATTTCTTGAGGAAAAAATAAATCGAAACCTGTTATGTCATCATAAAGTTCTTGCTGTGATCCAGATTTCTGTATCATATTCCTGGAAATAGAAAGAAGAACTTCATTAACTGCGTCTTCACGCTCTGGAGGTAAATGTTGTTCATTTGTCGCTGCTACAAGGCTAATTTTATGTTTGGACAGGCCTTGTTCCATGGCCTCTTTAAGGTCCTCAACAATTTCATTCACTTTGGATCTTGATAAATGTCTTCTGGAAGTTGGGCTTGTGCTGTCAGTTGAACTTAAGACTTCTGCAAGGAATCGACTTAATATTTCTTCCACAAAAGTCACGGGTACCGCAGGAATAGGTGGGTTTATAGGTGGCTTTGGCATTTTCTCTATCATGCCAAAATCAGCAAGGAATTTCTCAACAATCCTAACAGCTTCTGTTGAAGTGGAAACAGGCAATGTCTCCCCCTCTGAACTGCCAGAGAGACCTGTCACCATGAAGGTGTGTTCAGGTCTGAGCCTCTGGCCTGGGGCTCTGGAATTTATCCTGCAGGCTGATATCAGCCCTCTATGAGGTCACTGTCTCTCTGGCCCAATGCCTGATATCCTACCAATGCCCCTCTATGACCTCACTGTCTGCCCCACCCTCCCCACCCAGCCAGGCTCATCCCCTACCTATAGCCGCCCCTCCACCATATAGTCTAGCAAATCCTGTGTGCCATCCCTGACGGTGCCCAGTGCTCAGTGCCAGAGGCTGGAGAGAATGGTACAAGAGAACCCCATCCTGGACAGTGGGGGGACTAGTCTGGGCAGAGAGGGGACAGTTCTGCCAAAGTGCATGTAGTGAGTGCAATCTGCCCAGCGGTGCGAGTGACAAAACCCAGGGGTGTTTATATACATGCTCTGGGAGTGTGGGAGGGCGGTGCTTTAGTTAGAGTGGCTCGGAGAGCCATCATGTGCATCAGTGTCCCCACAATAAAAAATGGTGGTGGGGGCACTTCAACTACAGGTCATTGAAAGCTTTAGTTAAAGCACACCCGACACCATTTTTCAGCACAGGGACACTGATACACGTGACGCTGGAGTCTGCTGGAGTAATTACCATGCTCCAGCAAACTCAAGTCTGCTTCCGCATGCTGTAATTACAGTGTGTCAGAGCAGCCTTGCTGTATGTAGGGGTTTTCAACAAAGTGTACGTGTACCCCTGGGGGTACTTGGGATGGCTTCAGGGGGTATTTAGTAGTGGACGCCGCCACTGTCACGCTGTTGCCACTACCGTTGCTGCTGTGCCACCGCCCCCCTCCCCCCCGGTCATCCATCAGCTCCTGGGGGCCCCTCCCCCCTGTTCATCGACTGGCTGCTGGGGGAGCACCCGCAATCGCTGATCGGCCACTGGGAGCCCTTCCTCCTGCTGGGGGACTGCTGCCTTCTTGACCAGCTGCGGGGGTACACTGAGCCAAAAAGGTTGAAAACCTCTGCTGTATGTCTATAGCGCCCCAAGTGACCAAGTGATAAAACCAGGTGGCAGTGAGGGGTCAGTTAGGGGTACAGCCTCTGAACTGCAACTACCTAGACCTTAAATGCGGGAGGCTGTAAGTAAGAGAGGAACAGTGAAAAAAACCCTGGTCATACTCTGTTCACTCTCCCTTTCAGCAGCCTCTCCCTGAGCGTGTCTACATGAGGTGCTGTGTCACAGTAGCAATGAGCTAGGGCAGCATAGCTTGTCACTATGGCAATGTGGCATGGGCGGGCACTAACTGTGATGCTACTGTGCCGTAACTCATTGGTGGCCCCGTTTTTGTGGTCAAAAAGAGTTTGCTGAGCAACAGCTAGCTCAGCTTTTCTGCAAAGTGACGTTGAGGAAAAGCAAGGATTTTGGACTTGTAACCACCGTATTTACTCAAATCCAAGATTTGGTACCCCACCCCCCAATTCAACATGGGGGTGGGGGAAAGCCCCTCATCCTGAATTTGAGTACCAGACGGAGAGGCAGACAGTTGCTGCAGCTCCAGTTCTAGCCCAAACCCCAGCCCCAACCCTTGCTCAAGGTTGGAGCCATGGCTACTGCCCCCCACACTAAAACCTGCCCCTGACTATTGGGGATCATTTTATATTCGAAGTTGTCTTGGATTTGGGTAAATACAGTAATCTTGGTCCATCAGCTTTTAATATTAAACAGAGAACTAAAATGTGCATTGGAAAGAAACACCTAAGTCAAATGGCTGCTGGCTGCCCACTGCCCCAAAAAAGATGGGGGCACACCGTCATCCTGAGCTGACATCAGCTCTATATACTAACTACTTTATTATTTGTTGTTTTGGGGAGGACCCCTAAGCAAAATCGAAAACGGTCAGTGTGGAATGGCTCTGTAACTGTGCAAGAATATTGTGTTCTTACTCTTTTTCCATGAAGAATATCCAGGGCCACTGGATTCATAGCAAAACTCCCACTGACTTGCGTAGAGTCAAGCTTTCTCTTTTGTCTGTGAAAAATCTTTGCTTACACTTTTAAAAGTTATTTCTAGCGCTACAGTGTTGGAAGTGCAGTTGGATTAGAAAGGCATCAGGATTCTTCTACTCCATCAATTTATTGGCAACCTTTTAAAAGAAATTTTAGTTAGCGAATGCTTATTGGTGATGGTTCTATAGAAATGAAGAGGTCCCAGGGTTAGTTTACACTGCAGTGCTCAAAACAACTGGAGCTGTAAATGGAATAAATGGAGCTGTCCTGAACGTTTAAACAATGTCATCAGTTTCTATTTTATTTGATTCTCCTTTTGATTATTTGACTCTTCTTTCTGATTACAACTGCATTTGAAACAGAAGTTATAATGCAGTCTTTCTGTACTGGTAATTCATTAAACATAACCAGGACTCATTCATTTATCTCTGTAAGTAGGGGAAAGATTCACTGCTTTATTTTATATATCTTCTATTATTGTCTCAAAACACCTGGTGCCAGGGTTAATAAACTGCCGGGAGAAATTATTATTATACATCCAAGGAAATATTTTAGTTGTGCGTTGTACTCTATAGTGGAAACCATTTAGCCATATGTATGGGTTTGTTTTTTTAAATAGTAAATCACTTTCAGCAGTGTTTCATCTTTTTAGTTGAAAGATTAACTTTTTTTTGTTATTACTAAACCACAAATATAATGTGAAAGTCCAAAGTTCTTAACTACATACAATTTATTGAGTTATAATATGAATAAGCATAAAACTAAATATCATATACATATATTTACAGTGAACATTAACCAATAACCAAGGTCAAACCGTAAATAACACTATTTACAACATCACAATACAACGTTTCAATCGCAAAATATAAGGCGCAAACATGAACAATCTTAATAACATCTATTTCCTTAATATAGTCCCTGACCCACGGCAAAAGATCCTTCCAATGGGACCTCTTGTGCGGGGGAGTGTCCAGGAAGCACCAGGGGCCCCTCCTCTTAGGGCCTTGACTAGGTGCGGAGGGTGGGGGGGGTGCTGCTCACCCAGCCCCTTCTCTGGGTTTGCCTGTCCCAAATGTCTCTCCCCTGTGGGACCCAAGGGCCCAATGACTCACGCTCCCTCAGGTGGCGGTGGCCAGGGCAGAGCTCAATGGGGTCTCCTCTGCTAGAGTGCCTCTTCTCCAGGCCTCTCCTGCACCGCTGGGCTCCTCTCCACCCTGTGCCCCACTCTGGGCACCGAGGGCTCAGGTCCCCTCAGCTGCTGCTTTACTGCTGCTGGCTCCTGGGTGCTGAGACTCACACTGCAGCACTACCATTTCTCTATCCCCTGGCCTCAGCACTGGCGGCTCTGTTAGCACAGGCCAGACCCTTCAGGCTCTGGCTAGCCATCCTCATGCCAGGTGGCTAACCCAAGCAGCCTCCCCTGCTCCCTGGCTCCCAAAGCTTGGGCCCGTGCACTGCCCTGTGCACCATGGGACCTGGCTGTTTGCTGGGAAATGAGGCCTGAGCCGCCTCACTGTGGCTCCCAAGGGTCTGCCGGGGTTGCAGCCTCAAGCCGCCACTTGCGGCTCCCAAAGCCTGGGCTCTGTGCATCGAACTGTGCACTGTGATGGGCCTGAGCAGTCTCACACTGCTCCCAGGGTTGGGTCTCTGTGCACTGTCCCTGTCCACCGTCAACAGCCCGAGTGGTCTTGTACAGCTCACAAGGAGCTGAAGCACTGGGCCTATTGCCCACCGAGGGAGAGCTCCTCAGCTTTTCTTGGCTCCAGGGCTCCGCCCCTGAAGTCTTCTGGACCTGACAGGTTACAGTCTTCAATCAGGTCCGGGAGAGCTCTTCTCCCCCTCCCCTCAGGAAAGGGGCATGACTTTATTTCTCCTGCTGCCTCCTGATTGGTGGATGGGCTCCACCAATCAAAACAGCAGGATCTGAAACCTGGGATGCAACCCAAGCTCTGAAAGGTGAGCCTGCTACATATGTATTACCTCAAATATGTTATAATCAATACACATGTGGCTCTGCATTACAAAGTTAGATTCTATTTACAACCTGGGATGCATTTGACAACATCTCCAAAGATGGAATCAAAAGCACTGGTAAATATTTGGCTGGAACGGCTGCGAATATGCTCTCCGAAACCTGGCCCCTGGGGCAGTTCCAGTCTATTTTGAACTGTACATATGCGTCAAAATACAGTCATTTCTTGTGAGAAATGTGGTCATCTCAGAGCTTGATTGCTATTCGACAAGGACTACCTCTTATTTTTCTCTATGGCAAAGGCATTAACAGGCAGATTTTTGTAATCTGGTCAGTTTCAGTTTTATCTTTACACTTTTGAATGTTTTCAAATCAGATGTCTTTCCTTTTTCATGTGGCTGGATATGGGCTTTTGTAGCATTTTTCACCTTCAGCACTACAGAAACATTTTCCCTTCCCCACCTCCTACCCCCCATTTCACCCTTTTATCCTGCAAGTTTCTACTTTTTAACCAAATGTTTGTATTTTATTTCCTCCAGTTTTTATTTGAATTTTTCACATTTGCCAATGTTTCAGCCTTGACATTATTTTTTCTGGGCTGAAGTTTTTTTTAGTTTCCCCCTCCATATCCTTCTTCTTGTTGTTTTATTCTCCATTTTTCACATGTTTTTGTGGCAGTTGTTTTACATGTTTTGAGGAAGCATTTACACCCTTCATTATCTTCTTTTTCCTGGTTTTTACGTTTATGCCTTTTCTTTTGGATGCTGCTGTCTTTCTTCTTTTCTTTATATCCTCGTCCTTCATTTCATTTCAAATGGTCTGGAATGGTCCATCTCTTTGTCCTGATATTTTCAGAATTCACATTAAAAACAAAGAGAGACAGGGAAAATTGATAAAAAAAAATACTTCTTAAAGAAAAACTAATATCATAATAGGCCCATTATGAAACCTGTGAAATGGAGGCAAAGACAACATTTGGGTTGGAATCTCCAGCACCATTGAAAGCAGCATCTGGCTGGCAAGTTTGTTGTGGGGGAAGGGGTCGAAGGAGGGAAGGGGCATGGGGGATGCATATCGAGGTCCCTGCAGTGAGGGAGGGAGCGGGCAGGGTGGGACATGGGGCAGAGCTGCAAGCTGGGGAACTGTGGCTTCAACCAGCTCATGGTCTGATGGCTGGGGAACTGGGTCCGGGGTCGGACCCAAAGAGGACTAGTCGATGGGAACAAATCAACGTGCTGCAGTGTTACCAGTGGAGTCCCCCAGGGCTCAGTGCTTGGGCTGGTACTCTTCAATAGCTTCATTAAAGATCTGGATTTGGGCATCAGATGTGGACTGGCAAAGTCTATGGACGATGCTAAACAATGGGGGAAGGCGGTCATGCTGGAGGACAGGCTGGGGATACAGGTTGACCTGGACATGCTTGCAAAGTGGGCAGACCAAAACCTTATGGCATTTAATGTAGATAAACGCAGGGTACTTCACCTTAGGAGAAAAAGAAAAACAGCATCATACTGATAGGCTCGGTGGTGCTATGCTCACTAGCACCGTGACTGAAAGGCACTTGGGTGTCCTGATTGACCACATGATGAACATGAGCCCCCAATGCAATGCCATGGCTGACAGAGCAAGCCAAACTCTGGCATGCATCCACCAATGCATCTCAAGTGAAAACAGGGACACCATCCTCCCGCTTTACTCGTCCTTAGTGAGGCCACAGCTGGAGTACTGCATCCAGTTTTGGGCCTCCCTCTTCAGGAGGGATGTGGATAAGCTCGAGAGAGTCCAGAGTAGAGCCACCCATCTGATCAAAGGCCAAGAGTGCAAACCTTACAAAGAGTGACTGAGGGACATGAAACTCTTCAGCCTGGTGAAGAGAAGGCTCAGGGGGGACTTCATGGTTGCCTGTAAGTATATAAGCGGGGCGGGGGGGGCGGGGCATGCATATGGATCTGGGAGAACACTTGTTCACCAGGGCTCCCCAAAGGGTAACTAAGTCTAATGGCCACAAGCTTCTAGGAGGCTGATTCAGACTTAATATAAGGAAAAACTTCTTTACAATCCGAGTGTACAAGGTCTGGAACAGACTCCCTCCAGAGGTGGGGTGGTGAAGGTACCTACTTTGGACTCATTCAAAAGTCATATTGATTTTTATCTTCCTAGGATCATTTGATGCTTACAGACTTCCTGCCTCTGGAACGGGGTCTGGACTCGATGATAACAAGAGGTCCTTTCCAGCCCCTAATATCTATGAAATCTATTAAATTATCTCAGGGCACAGGGGAAGGGGGTGGCTCCTGCCACTGCATACACCGTGGGAGTGCATGGGAGTTGTGTGCCCACAGATCTGTACGCAGGGCAAGGGCAGGTTGCTGCTCTGGACTGGGGCCAGGGCTGGCACCAGGCTCTTTCTGACAGGGGGGCTGGGCTGAACTGTGTTCACGGTGGGCAGCAGTGGCACTAGGAGTGGGGCTACAGTGAATTTTGGGGTGGCTGTAGCCCCCCCATAACCCCCCTTCCAGTGCCGCTGCTGCCTGTCCCAAGCGGCAGCCCGCCCTCACCTCCCGCACATATGCAGGGGTCACATGCACCCCATGCCCTCCCGGGGTGCGTGCAGCACTGGGAGCCACCCCCAAATGAGCCACTCACGGCTCCATATAGGACTGGTGTATCGGTGTACCTCTATAATATGTCAATTATCATGTGAAGATGGAGGACCCATTTTCAATGTTTGCTAAAGTACCGACTTATTCTAGAATCTGTAATAGCTGGGCAGTTACCTGGAAGTTACTCACAGAAGTTTTAGTAAGTACTACCTATTCCCTGAGCAATGTTATGTGTTCACTATCTAGTCACAGCCTAGTTACTAATTCAGTGCCCTCTGAACACTATCAAAACTTTGTAAATGCTTGTCAATTTATAACCCAAAGAAAAGATCATTTCCTTGGTCTTCCTAGGTAAAGTATGTGGCAGGCCAGTAGGGGGCGCTCCTGCACTAAGCCACCCACCTCACTGCACCTGACCAAAAGCCAAGCTTCAAGTGCTTCCCCTGCGGGGCCTAAATCTGGCCAACTCCCTTCCTGGAGCACACCTGCAAGCCTGGGGCAACCGCTGCCACCACCTGGGGTCTGGTCTTTGTTAGCGCTCTGTGCTGCCTGGGGTACACAGACCCCGTAGACCTTGAGGATGCTTAATCCGCCATTGGATTTTGGGGTGCTTCCTTCAGCCTGAAGCATTCACCAGCTGCCTCCTGCACAGAAGGGGTGTAAAAAGCCAGGCCCTAGCCAGCCTAGTAAGTTGAACTACCAAGGCTGGTCCCTTCCCTCTTACGCACACACCGTGAGGCATTCTATAACAGATACTTTTATTGATCAGCGAGGGACAGGGTGAAGAAGCAATAGAAAACAACAGACTATGGAAAGAAAACCCACCTTGAGCAAAACAGTATAAGCTGATTACCTTTTTGTTACATGACTAGGACACTTAAATGTATATTTCTGGCTAAATTTCAGGTGAGTTCATCCAAATACTGATTGAGCTTGCTCTGGAGGCCTCGGCTTGGTTCTGTGTTCCCAAAGATGTCTTTCTTCCGTCTAAGGTGGAGAGATCCTTTAAATAAACTTTCTGACTTCATCATCTGGATCCAATCATAAACCAGGAATTTATCCAGCCTAGGTCACATAGATGTCCAAGTGACCAGGCAGCAGGCAGAATTTGGAGGCAGAGGTGGCTGGACAAACTCAGAGCAGGAATGCAGACCAAGAAGGTGATTTCTTCACAGAGTAGGTTGCAGTGCCATCATTTGGCCTTTGCTATTGTGCCAGTTTCTCTGTTGTCCTCTTTTTAACTATGAATGTCTATTTTCTTCCAATGTTCAAACCCCTTTAAGTGGATCTGATCAGTCTGAAATGAAATTAAATGTTGCTCTAACCGGAACACTGTCATGATCTTTTAAACCATGGGGGGTAAAGATACTCTAAAATTTCCTTTGCAATGAAATGAAATATTTTAGAGAAAGAAAACATTTTTTTTTCACAGAAAGTGTTTAATTTCCTAGAAAATATTCCCTAATTGGGGGACATTAAAATCCACATAATTCATCAGTATTTCTTCAAAAATGTGAAAATGTGTGTGGAAAAAATGGTGAAAATCAACATTGCCCAGGCTGTGCACAAAGGTGGAATATGGGACTTACATCATTGAGCCACACATTTCTACCACATAAGCTAAAGAGAAGATTTTTAGAGGTAGTGGGGATGGTAGTGGGTTCTTATCCTGTCAGTGGACTAGCTACCCAATTGACAGAGTATGGCTTGATTTCACACAGTTAACCAGAGTGATACATTGGGAACTCAACAAGAAGGGTGAGCTCAGCAAGAAAAAAAACAAAACAAAAAAACCCAACATTATCCATAAAATTGCTGAACCAGATTTTTGCTCAGGCCCTGAACTGAAGCAATGAGACAGGACAAGACATCCTTACAAAATCTTTCTGCCTCCTTCTCATTCTGGTTGAACATCTACCTGCCCTGACAGATATGGCCTGCCCTGCAGATAGAATTCAAGTGAATTACATGAGGAACCTGTATAAAAAAGAGAGAGCATGATAGTGAAGACTGCAAGCCTATCTTGTACCTTTATACAGGTTCCAAGGTACACTACTACTGTGGAAGAAATCAAACTTCGCATTGTGGTTGTATCAGAATTGACAGAGCAGTCTTGGTTTATTTAAAGCTATACAAGTGATCACAAAGAGGGTTATCAAAAGAACTCTGACCTCTACAAGTTTACAAGCATATTTATATTTCAGACAGCGAGAAAAGATGTAGGGTTCAGACAAAGCAACCTTGAAAGAAACAGGAAGAAGTTGATCATTCATTTGTCACACATAAGCAGTTTACTTTTTCAGCAAGCACATTGTTTTGGGAACAGTTTTGGCTTTTTTTGGTTTCTGGAAAGGAGGAGGTTAACAGCTGCACACAGACAAACAAGGCATGAAGGTTCTTCCTTATCTTAGAACATTTCAAAACACATAGCAACAGCATCTTTTTCTCTTCTCTTTCTCTCTCTTCTTAGTCAAGTAAGAGGCCTGGTTCAACTAATTTCACATTCCCCCCTTCTGGGCCTTTTTTGGCCCAACATATTAGATATTTATAGCCATGAGCCTTTTAACTTTTAATTTTTCTTTCTCTTTACCTTTTCGCTATTTTAACATACATATCACAAAAGTCGGTCCAATTAAGGGATAAAGCAATTATGAGCACCCTTGTTATTGTACTAGGAGGCAAGTGGGAGCATACTCAACATTTAGAAACATTTAAATTCTTTCCCCATTGACTCCTCAATCTACATTTTCACTGACTACCTGTTTTGTATGCATACCAGCCCAGCCGCTGGCTTTTTTACTTTTCATTCCATCCAGGAAGAGCACACACCAACTGCTGACACTTTCTTAGCCTGACAAAGGGTTTTTCAACCCCAAAGCTTGCTTAATAACTATTCTCCAACCATTTGGGTTGGTCTAAGAAAAGATATCAGATTCACCCAAGGAACCTTGTCAAGCATTTAACAAGGCATTTACATATGGACCATTACTAATTTTGGCACCTCCTGACGTGAGGAAGCTTCTTTGCTTCCAAAGTTGACCATAATCGTGTACAATACCAAAGGCACAGCAAGAATCAGTGTAAATATTAACAGAGGTACCAGAGGCTAGGGTGCAAGCCCTGGTAAGGGCCACAAGCTCAGCAACTTGAGCTGAATACACATTGGGCAAGTGATGGCTTTCTATAAAATCATATTGGGAACATACTGCATATCCTGCAACAAGAGAACCTTTTGAGTTTCTTTGACATGATCCATCAACATAAAATACTAGATTTGGCTTTTGCAAGGGGGTGTCCTTTAGATCAGTGCGGGGGATTGTTAGGTGGGCAGTAACAGCAATACAATTGTAGGGTTCACTGTCTGAAGGAGTAGGCAAGAGGGAGGCAGGGTTTAAAACAGGGCATCTAGTTAAAGCAATATTTCCAGCAGAAAGAAGCAAAATGTCATACTTAGTCAATCTAGCATTTGAAAGGTGTTGAGTTTTAGTTTTTAGTAAAAGGGCTGCTACAGCGTGTGGGACAGCAACAGTAAGGGGAGAACCTAATACAAGGAGACAGGACAGTTCAACAGTAATAGCACCTGCAGCTACAGCATGAAGACATGGAGGAAGTCTGGCTGCAACTGGGTCAAGAGCAGAGCTATAATAAGCAATGGGACGGTGCTTGTCTCCATGTGCTTGGGTGAGCACAGCAAGTGCAAATCCGTCTTTTTCATGACAAAAAAGAATAAAGGGTTTAGTATAATCGGCAAGGCCTAGGGCAGGAGCTTGCCGCAGAGCTTGTTTAATAGAGGCAAAAGCAGCTTTGGCTTCTGAAGTCCAGGGCAAAGGCTCAGGGGTATTAACAAGTCAGGTTTTGCAGTGGCTTGACTATAGAGGCATAACCAAGTATCCACTGGCAGCAGTAGCCAGCCATGGCTAGGAAAGTACGCATTTCTGACACAGTAGTTGATCTAGGGATTTTCAGAATAGCTTCTATCCTGGAAGAAGAAAGCAGTCATTCTCCAGTGGAAATATCATGACCCAAATAGTGGACACGAGGGAGACAAAGTTGTAGCTTTTCTTTAGGTGCCTTATGGCCTTTTAGGGCAAGAGAGGTGAGGAGAGTTAAAGAATCAGCTTTACAGGCTTTAAGGGAGGTAGATGCTAAGAGCAGATCATCAATGTACTGTACAAGCACAGAATTTTCTTTACATATTATGTCATCTAAATCCTTCTTCAAACTTTGAGAAAAAAGAGAAGGGGATTGAGTATAGCCTTGGGGCAATCGAGTCCAGGTATACTGAAGTCTCTGATAGGTGAATGCAAAGAGAAAGTAGCTAGCAGGGTGTATAGGGATAGAGAAAAATGCAGAACACAAGTCAACAACAGTAAAATAACAGGCATTAGGAGGAATACAGGACAAGGTGTTACCAGATTTGCCCATTCCTTTGGGGTGTGCTCATTTATTAGGGATACGTTTCTAGGGTCTTGGTAATTCTGTCAATGTGCTGCTTGTGTTACTTGTGTTTCTATCTGGAGCTGTACATCTCCCTTCTGCAAGCCCTCACCCCCAGTGGAGCTATCTTGCAGGACTCAGTCTCAATGGGGCTGGGTTCCTCCAGTCACCAAATCACTCATACGCACAAACATACACAAATAAACGTGACACGCCTGACCTGGCCGGGTTGATCAGCATGGACAGGCTGACACCCTCATATGCCAAGAATCAGTTCATCAGTGCAACAATAAACTGCAGTCAGACACAAGCACACAGGTGAACAGAATCCCTCTGAATCCGGCCGGGTGTCCAGCTGACACCCTCATGGGCCAGCATTCAGTTCATTAGGGCACGTCTGAGTCAAACTGAGTCAATCAGCCTGTACAAGCTGATCCCCTTATGTGTTTCAAACTCAGCACGTCCCAATCTTTGGCCTCTTGATGAGCAGACCCCACAATATTTTTGGGCTTCACAGGGATCTTTAGGTTAGGTAAAAGAAGCATTGCTGCAGAGCACGGGAGGAAAGAGAAGCAGAGAAGGAAAAATGTACCCAGTTATTACCAGTTTGACTATAAAAGTTATTTATTGCTAAGCATATGAAATATATAATGGTACTAGTAGTAATAGACATGCAAAAGGAAAACAAACAAAAACAATGACAATACTACCCTGGTTTCACTAAGTATTTGGGGAAACTTAGCTCCAGCTTAACGAATGCAGTTCAGGTTCAGAAGTTTATGCCTAGAGAGAAAAGAGAGAGAGAGCACTGGGATCTCACCAGTCCAAGGCACTCAGGCTGCAAAGCTGACAGGCACAGTCCTTGAAGGGAAATGATCTGTTCTTCCAGCGTCCCAAGAACAACAGGGGATGGTGTCAGCACAGGAGGTTTCTTCTTCAAGCGCCCATGCTGCTGCTTTTTTACAGATTTTCATACCTTCAGTTCAGCTGCTTCGAAGCACCCTCACTAGTGTAAATCATTGTCTTTTCTCTTGACAGGGGGTTATCTGGTTTGGAACATTTCAACAAACTGATTGATGATCAGGAAACACATAAGGTTAGGGAGTTACCAGATGCTTGGGAGCCAGCTTGAAATTCCTATGGATGGCAGATATACTGATGGGATATCTCATGGTTTCTTTAGAAACAATAGATAGCTTGCAGCCTCAGGATTTTGGATTTTTACTTGTTGTGAACAAGCCTCAGCTTAGCATGATTTTTTCAGATCTTACTATAGTCTTTTAACAGACTTAAGACAATTATTGGGGTGTTCATAACCTTTTGTGGAGAGGACTCCCACCAGTTGTCTCGGGAAAAGTATGACAACACCTGTGATTAGGGCTCCAACAGGCTGGACACTGTGATAAACCCTTAACCATTGTTCAAATGTTGCCCATACCCCCTCTGACTCGGTCTCTTGCCTCAGCATTCCCTAACCCAGCAACTGAGTTTTAGTCAATCAAGTTTAAATAGGCCTCCCAAAGTGGGACTGGGGAATGTACGGCCCGAGATGCCTATTAAACTTAGAGGTGTGTGTGTGTCTGGGGGGGGGGGGGGGGGGGGGGAAGTACTTAGTAAATCCAGATTAGAACTGGTCTGATAAATGCTGAGCTGGGCGTGTGTGAACATGGGTTGATTAGCATTTGGAGCACAGATTCCCCATCATGCAGTGCTCCCCTGCTTCTCTGGTCCCAGAATTCACTGCAGGCTCTGCTTCAGGCTTTCTGTTCTCCATCTCTCATGTAAATGAATGGTCATCTGGTTCCATCTCGGATGCAAATGAGACCTAGGGCAGTTGTTTCACTCTTGTCACTCTTATCTGGAGGGTCTTAGGTGAGTTTCTCACTGCATCTTAATCAGTTTCATTTATGTCGAGAAGGGGAGGGAGGGGGGTGAGTCCCAGACTGCATCCTGTGCCAGGGTTGCCCAAGAACACAGAGCTGAGACGTAACAAAGGTAGTGGCTGGATTTGGTACAACAGGAAAAGTAGGTCAAACTGCAGAATTTACTCCACGGAGGTCTTGTACAAAGCAATAGGTATTCTTTCCAGGTTTCTTTCCAGGAAGAATAGGTGTATTAAAAGGGCTCTTAGTTGGGACAACAATACCTTGCTTCAAAAGAGCTGTTATAACAGGGCGTATCCCTTCTTCAGCTTCTGTGCGGAAAGGGTATTGAGCAACTTTAGGTAATGGCTTAGCTGGGTTTAATCTAATTTTTACAGGCTGGGCAGTATGGATTTGCCCTACTTCATTAGCATGTTGAGACAAGAGAAACGGAGGGACAGCCTTTATAATTTCCTCTTGTAACATAGAAAGATTAGGGAACTCTGGCTCAGGAGGTGAGCTAGCTAGGGTAGCAAGTACAGCCATTTCATTAACACAGGGAACATCTAAATAAACACCATTAGGAGAACAATAAAAAGTACAGCCGAGTTTACAAAGCAAATCCCTGCCTAACAAATTAACAGGAGAACAAGGACTGAGGAGAAAGGCATGTTGATCAGAAACAGGGCCAAGAGAAACATGTAAGGGTTGGGAAACAGGAGAAGGATCTATCTGATTTGAAATTCCTACAGTGTTTACAACAGCAGAGAGGGGAGTTGTAGAAAATTCTTCAGCTCGGAGAGTAGAGCAACTTGCGCCGGTGTTTACTAAAATTTTGTAGGAGTGCCACTTATTAAACAGGAAACAAAGGGATCCTCTTGATTAAGTGAGAGAAGTGGGACTGTGATGATGTTATCATTCCTCAGGCTGTTCTAACAGGAGGTGCCTTGATTTGGGATGGAAAATCGAATGAGAGGAGGTAGCGGCTGGTTAAATGTCATCCCCGGCTGGCGAGACCGATGAGGACATGGAGCTTTCCAGTGTCCTGGTTGGCCACAATGATGACAACTGTCATTATTTTGGGACTGAAATTCTCCTTGTCCCATCCCACGTCCACGTCCCCTGCCTCTGAATTGTCCTTGATGGAAAGCTCGGCTTCTACCTCTGCCTAAAGTCTGTATTTGTAAAGACATTAGCTTAGTTTCTGTGGATTCCTTTTTCTTTTCTTGGCAGGCTGTACAGTGATTAGCAATGGTGACTAATTCTGGAAGCGTCTTAGTTTGACAACCTACAGCAATTGTACACAGCTCTTCCTGGACTTTAGAAAGAAGTCCTTGAACAAAAGTGGCGGCAACTGCTTCTGGGACAGTTTCAGCTGCATCTTCAATGCCACAATGTCATTCGATGCTGGAGTCCCTTTTGGCAAGCCGGTACATCTTTAGACCCTCTGCTCCCCATGTCTTTAAGCTCAATTCCCACAGGTCTTTCACACAGGAGAGGCTTAATGAGGGTGTCCGGTCAGGTTGTGAGATTTGCTAGTGGCATAGGAATGCTGTGGCTAATGTCCAAAGACAAGACTCCGCAGCACCGGCACACAATGCAGTTACTCACGGCTCGTTCATGAGAGTGGGGGTAGGGAAAATTCATCATACAACCCTGATCTCCTTCAGTCTAAGAGTTTCCACCTTGCACCCTGGCTTTCGAAGAGCACACAGAACAAGTCTTGTGTCCTCGGGGCGGCTGCACAAGGTTTCCACTCCTAGCTTCAGAAAGACCTCATAGTTCTTTACAGAACTTAACTCAATTCACACGGGGAAACACATTCACTGACAACAGCAACAGTTTCAAACTCTTTTCTACTCACAGTTCCTACTTACATAGTGGGTCTGATAATTGTGGCAGCAAAGGGGTCGGATAGGGTAAGCCTCAAGCAGTGAACAGGAAAACACACTGGCAGTCTCTCACTGAAAAGTCCCAGTAGAGGTTTCAAAAGGTCTCTCACCTTAGTTTGGTGCCGGGGCGTCAGTGAGGAGACGGTCTGTATCTCAACTGATCACTCTGGGTGTCTCTATTCGAGTCATGGCACCAAATTAAGGAAGAAATCAACCTTTGTGTTGTGGTTGTATCAGAATTGACAAAGCCATCTTGGTTTATTTAAAGCTATACAAGTGATCACAAGGAAGGTTCTCAAAGGAACTCTGACCTCTACAAGTTTACAAGCGTATTTATACTTTAGACAGCGAGAAAAGATGCAGGGTTCAGACAAAGCAACCTGGAAAGTAACAGGAAGAAGTTGATCATTCAGTTGTCACACGTAAGCAGCAAACTCTTTCAGCAAACACATTGTTTTGGGAACAGCTATTAGTTTGGGGGTTTTTTGGTTCCTGGAAAGGAGGAGGTTAACAGCTGCACACAGACAAAACAAGGCTTGAAGGTTTTTCCTTATTTTAGAATAATTTAAAACACATAGCATCAGCATCAACATCTTTTTCTCTTCTCTTTCTCTCTCTTTTTAGTTAAGTAAGAGGCCTGGTTAAACTTATTTCCACCCTAGGTACTTTGTAAACATGCTGGAGGAGTTCACAGTCTGTACAGATAAGCAGCAGAACCAGGATGGGGTACAGGGCTTATGGTCACCTTCTACCATTAGCTTCTCTTGTTCACTCGCACTCAGATGTATTTGATAAGTGATGCCTGTGGGGTCATTTCATAACTGGACAGATCAGATTTTTTTCAAAGAAATGATGGATGAAAGGGCCTGAAACATGGAGTGAACAATGGGGTCAGCTGGTAAAGACTGAGACTCGGTTGATGCACCTTTCTATGAAGCAAGGGCAAATTAATGTCTCTTGGCTACTTGATGACAGCACTGGGCCTTTTCTGTGAATTGCTATTAGAGCTGTGCTACTCTTTGCATGTACATGCCGGTGGGCCCGGCAGCCTGAAGAGCAGCTCCCGCAGGTAAGCAGGGGGGCAGGGGGGGTTGGGGATTGAGCCCCTGTAGGGAGGGAGGGAGGGAGGGAGGGAGGGAGCAGGGCAGGGCTGGGAATGATGCCCAGCTGGGCAGTAACTGGGACTTGTGGCCCAGGGCCACAATGCATAGGTGCAGGGCCCCGATGGGGAGCAGGATGGGGCTGTGGGCAGCTCATTTGGGGGGCAGGACCAGCTCCCCAGGGCTGCTTACACTCCACAGATGGCCAGGGGGACATGTGCACCCCTGAAATATGTGCACAGGGTGGGGCTGGGAGTGGGGGTGGGGGCAGGCACAGGCTGTGTCCTTGGGCTCCCACTCTGCTGCCTTACACCAGGGCCTCCGCAGCCCAGGTGCCAAGACCCAGCATGACAGGGAACACCAGGACTGTGCAAAGCATCTGCTCGTTGCTGAAAGCTCTGTGCTGCCCTGGCAACACGCCCCGTGTGCAGGGCAGCTCGGATCGGAGAAACCCTGCGCCACTGCCCTCACTTGAGCCGCATTTGTAGGGGGCGCGTCTCCAAGGCAGCACGGAGCTTGCAGCTCAAACAGCTTCTCTGCACGCCCCACTGTTCCCTGCCATGCCCGCTTTGCTGAGGCGGCCCCCAGGGGAGGGTAGCAGGGCAGGAGTCCAAGTGTGCAGCCTGTGCCCATCCCCCTCCCCACCCCCAAACCACACACAGATCTGGGGCACGCGGGTCCCCCCTGCCCCCTGAGGATTGTGCACAGCGTTGGGGAGCCAGTGCCACCCCCTTACCCCAGCATGCAGCCTGCTCCAGACTCAGGTCTGGGGGGCATAGGTCCCCCTGATCCCTGGGGGGTGCACATACTTATAGAAACCCTTCTTTTTACCCTTCATGTCCCTTGCAAGCTACAACTCATATTGTGTTCTGCCCTTATTGATTTCATCCCTGCATACGTGAGGAATACTCTTATACTCCTCCCTAGTTGTTTGTCCAAGTTTCCACGTCTTATACATTACCTTTTTGTGTTTAGCTGACTGAAGATTTTCCTGATTAGCCAAACTGGTCTTCTGCCACCCTTGCTAGTCTTCCTGCACATCCAGATCATTTATTCCAGTGCCCTTAGTAAGGCTACTTTAAAGTACAGGAAACTCTCATGAACTCCTGTCCCTCTCAGACTAGGCTCTAAGGGGATCCTGCCCATCAAGAGAAGGCTGAGAGGTGATCTTGTGGCTGCCTACAATTTCATCCAGGGGTGAGGATAGCAAGGGATAGGAGATGCTCTGTTTACCTAGGCACCCTTTGGAGTAACTAGAAATAAGGGCCACAGACTGACACAAGCCAAATTCTGGTTAGACATCAGCAAGAACTTCCTTACGGTGAGGGTTGCCAGAATCTGGAATGGGCTACCAAGGGAGGTGGTGCTCTCCCCTACCTTGGGGGTCTTTAAGAGGAGACTGGACAAGCACCTGGTTGGGGTCACCTGACCCCAGTGCTCCTTCCTGCCTGGGGCCCTTCCCACCCTAATATCTGCTGAGGGCCCTTCCCACCCTAGTATCTATCTATGACTCTATCAGTTTCCTGAATGAGTTGAAGCCTGCTTTTCTGAAGACCAGGGGCAGTACTCTGCTGCTCTCCTTCCTTCCTTTAATCAGGATCCCAAATTCAATCCTCTTGCAGTCATTACTGTCCAAGTTGCCATCCACTATTACATCCCCCACCAACAATTTGTGAGCAGCAGGTCAAGAAGACCATGCTCACATGTAACTGTTCCAGAAGGAGACCAACTCCCAACTTATCACTCTAGTATCCTAGTGGTTGGGGCACTTAACCAGGGATCAGGAGACTGAGCTTCCGTGGCCCACTTTTCCAGAGGGCAATTTGTGAGCAGCAGGTCAAGAAGACCATGGCCCCTAGTTGGCCTCTCAGTCAGTTGCACCAGGAAGTTGTCCCTAGCACTCTCCAAAAACTTCCTGGATTGCCTGTGCACTGCCATATTGCTCTCCCAGAAGATATCAGGTTGATTGAAATCCCCCATATTCCCCCAGATTTCTACTTGCTGTCAGAGGTCACAGACTTCCATCTTCCACCTTTCTGGGAGCCCAAGTCCTGTCCCTTCTCTAGCACTGCCTTTGGCAGCCCTTCCTCCACATTCCTAGATGTCTCCTTCAGCACTGAATCAGTGAAGTCTTCATGGTGAAGGATGCTTCAGAGCCTTCGCACCTCCTCCTGTAGCTCCCTCATCTGCTCCCTCTGGGGAACCACCAGGAGAAACCACTCACTACACAGACACTACTGCCCCTGGCTGTCACTGGAAGGAACCTGGCAGCTGCAGTTTCTATAGTGCCAAACAGGACCTGGGTAGAAGCCTTGATAGTAGGCAGCCATGCCTGGACAGATGAATTATGGATTTGTCCAGGATAGTTTGGATAGGGGTGATCATGCCTCAATCAGGGGTTGGACTAAATGACCTCTGGAGGTCTCTTCCAGCCCTGCTTCTCTATGATTCTGTGCTTACCTTCTTCTGGGTGCCCCACATTCCAATTGTGAGAGTCCCCACAAAGCTATGTTTACTCTTCCAAGAGATATGGGGTGGAGGTGGGGTGGGCAGATATCCTGGATGGATAGGAAAGTACAGAGACATTCAGTTGCACAAGAAGCCTGTGACAGAAGTGTGCTTGGCAATCCCTGGCCGGATTCTTGGTGGCAGGTTAAAGTGCTTTGCTGGGAAGTGGGAAAGAGAGGATCAAATGTCCTCTGGGTAAGTGGGTTATGGAAGCTCAGTCTCCCGATCCCTGGTTAAATGCCCCAACCGCTAAGATACTACAGTGATAACTTGGGAGTTGGTCTCCTTCCGGAACAGTTACATGTACACACAGGGCATACTATTCTGTCACAACTAAAAACAGAATCTAAAATCCACATAACCACCACAGATTGCAGTCAGGCAACTACACAAGTGCCACATAGAGACATAAATGTGAAACAGGGTATGGCCCAAGATCTCCACCAATGCAAAGCTGCTTTGATACCCAACCAGAGCTTTTTCCATCTGTTTTGTTCACCACAAGGCCCATCATAACATCCTCCAAATTCCTTCTTACCCAGGGGTGTGAAACTCAAATGAGGAGGCAACTGAACCACTGCTTGCCTTCCCATCCCCACCACCAATTAGTGCCCCTAACAATGAGATGAAACCAGAATTATGCTGGCGGGTGTGAGGAGGGGAAATTATCCCCTCTGAGTGCTGGCCTTTGATGACACAGTGGCACTGACAACCACAGCAGGAAGCCTTCCAGGCCAGATCAAGAAATCAGTTGTCTAGTCCAAAAGAAGTCCCATGGGCTGAATGACCCAGGCCCAAAGGATAGCAGTCCCTGAGAGAAGCAAAGGGGTGCTCAGAAACCCCCTTGGCTCAGCAAGGGCATTCAGGAATGCCTGAGGACTAAAAGGAGGGACGTACAACCAGTGGAAGGGAGGAGCTATCACCACGGAGGAGTACTCCTCCTCGGCCCAGGAGTGTAGGAGGGCTCTTAGGAAGGCCAAGGCAGAGATGGAGCTCAGGCTAGCGTCCAGCATTAAGGACAACAAAAAGTCCTTTTTCAAGTACATTGGGAGCAAGAAGAGGGCACCAGGCAATGTAGGGCCCCTGCAAGACACAAACGGTAATCTTGTGGCTACACCAGACAAGAAAGCTGATATTTTTAACAGTTTCTTTGCCTCTGTTTTCTTCAACAGGGGCTGGGATATCCCACCTAGCAGAGGTAGGGACAATCTTGGGGATAGCTCTATCAGACCTTCAGTCAGAGCAGATGTAATTAGGGATCTTCTGGAAGGGCTAGGCGTTTTTAAAACTGCAGGTCCAGATGCCCTCCACCCAAGGGTGTTGATGGAGCTGGCAGGGGTTAGCGGAGCCCTTGGCCTGGCTGTATGAGCATTCATGGTCATCTGGCCAGGTGCCAGGGGATTGGAAACTGGCTAATGTGGTCCCAATTTTCAAGAAGAGGAGGAAGGAGGACCCAAGTAACTATAGGCCTGTAAGCCTCACCTCGGTGCTCGGGAGGATCTTGGAGAGAATCATCAAGGAGCACATCTGTGGGGGGCCTGCAGGGGAGATCATGCTCAGGGGCAATCAGCATGGGTTCATCGAAGGCAGGTCCTGCCTGACCAACCTGATTGCCTTTTATGACCAAGTAACTGAATCCTTGGATGATGGTGTCGCTGTGGATATAGTCTTTCTAGACTTTAAGAAGGCCTTTGACACTGTCTCTCAACCCATCCTTAACAGTAAATTAAGTGACTGTGACATTGATGCCCGCACAGTTGGATGGGTAAAAAAATGGCTGATGGGGCGCACCCAGAGAGTAGTGGTGGACGGGTTGTACTCAACCTGGTGAGATGTGAGCAGTGAGATACCCCAGGGCTTGGTCCTCGGGCCCGCACTGTTTAACATCTTCACCAGCATCTTGAACAAGAAGGTGGAAAGCACGCTGTCCAAATTTGCTGATGACACTAAGATGTGGGGTTAGGTGGGCACACTTGAAAGGAGAGAGAGGCTGCAACTAGATTTAGACAGACTACAAAAGTGGGCAGATGGGAATAGGATGGGGTTCAATGTAGACAAATGCAGGGAGCTGCACCTTGGGAGAAGGAATCCACAGCATACATACAGGCTGGGGAGTTCCCTTCTTGAAAGCACAGAGGCGGAAAGGGATCTTGGAGTCATTATTGACTCCAAGACGAACACGAGCCGCCAATGCCAGACTGAAGCCAGCAAAGCCAGCCATACCTTGTCATGCATTCAAAGGTGCATCTCAAGCCAGTCCAGAGAGGTGATACTCCCCTCTATGTGACGCTAGTCAGGCCGCAGTTGGAGTACTGCGTCCAGTACTGGGAGCCGCACTTCAAAAGGGATGTGGCCAGCCTGGAGAGGGTTCAGAGGAAGGCCACACACTTGGTGAAAGGGCAGCAGAACAGGCCCTATGAGGAGAGACTGAGGGACCTGAATCTGTTCAGTCTCAGCAAGAGGAGGCTGAGGGGGGACCTGGTGGCTGCCTTAGTGTCATCAGCAAATTTGAATAGAGTGCTTTTTACCCCCTCGTCCAAGTCACTGATGAAGATGTTGAACAGTGCGGGTCCGAAGACCGAGCCCTGGGGGACCCCACTGCCCACATCCATCCAGGTTGAAAATGACCAGATGACATGGCTCCATGGCTCAGATGCAGTTTGGGGCCTAGAAGTTTGACACCCCTGTTCTATCTGATAGATGAGACGAAGAAGTTGTATCTTGGGCATAGGTATTTCCTAAACAACCTTTGCTCTCAAGAAGCATTTCTTAGATACCTTAACCTTATGCATCCCATTATAATTTTTCTATTCAGTTCTTAAGGAGCCTGTGTATTATGCAGATGATTTTCTTTTGCCAGACAGAGCTACATGTGCGTCATGTCAGGTGTTTTTTTCTGATTCAATATCATAGACAAGAAATGCAGAAATATTTGCATATGATTCCTCCTTTAAGATAGCTAAACTATTAATCATATCTCCCCCTCTATTCTTCCATTCTGTTCAGGACAATGAAAAATATCACTCTCTGCATGAAGTACCCTTCTAAGTTCTTTTCTGCTGAGAATGTTTTTTTTAGGGAGGGCTCAGCTAAGAAAGGACCCGGTGGGGGGTGTTCCCCTCCCGGGCTCCACTCAGCCAGCACATCCTGCACAGCATGGCCCCAAACTCACGCACACACTCACAAACACACACACTCTTTCACACAGCACCTGCTGAGCACCCCCTGCGCTTGCACACCCTCACCTCGCCCCGGTACACTTACCTCCTGGCTCTACCCTGGGGGTGTGTTTGGAGTCTGGGTCTGGGTCTTCAGATCCCAGGGGCACAGTGGGTGTTAATCCATGCATCTCCAGGAGCAGGCCCAACTAATTCAGCTTGATTCATACAAACCTAAAAACAATGAAGGTGAACATAATTTCACCTTAGCTGTAAAAAGAGACTAAACATTACAGTAGTAAGTTCAGTATACTTGTACGTATATGACACCTGGTGTATTCCAAAATTAATATCACATTTGGGTGCATCGGTAATATACTGGAAACCTTAAACTTCAGTTTCTATGGTTTGGGAGCTGAATGCTTCTTTATTCACAGCCTGCTCTTATGAGTGGTTAACAGGGACATTAAGACCAACTAGAATCTGAGAAACTGTATATAACTGTAGTGTAGCACTTACTTCCTTTTAAAAGACTGGCCCTTTCTTAGATCTCCAACAGGAAGTAGGGTGGAAAAAAAGATGGTTAGTGGGCTCAGTGCAAAGTGAATGTCTCCCTCAACCCCCTACATTTAGAAGAGACTGAACAAGGATGGCAATACGGCCATATTCATAGATATAAAGATCTTTTTGAAGGAAAAGGAGACTCCAACTTTAAAGCCAGGTAGAGAACATCTTAACGATAATCTTTTATGAAAATTAAAATTAGTTTTAATGATTTGTTAAAAGAGGTTTTGATATTGTTTCTAGAAATACAATGTAATTAAAAAGTGTTTGCTCCTACTGGGCCTGTGTTAAGCTGTAGGATCATCCTTCGAACCCAGGCTAAGCATGCTAGTTGCTGTATGCTATGTCTAGCAATAGAATTAAAATGATTTTTAAACTAAAGGTTTGAAAGATAAGCACCACCAAGATTTGTCTGCAGTAGCCACTCTAATCTGAGGTCATAGTTAAAGTAATGAGCATTGTCTTTAGCTTGGAATTAGTCTTTAAAGTTGTGATGTATTCAATAGGATGTCTGCCAGGCTCTAGCCTCATGTGACAAGGTTCCAGAATGGCAGATAAAAGCATGGCCATTGCCATTGTAAAGAAGGCAATAAATGTACATCATTTATTTCTTTTGAATCTTAGTTTTTACCAAAGGTTCCTAATAATACCACATTATTAACACATCTGTCAACACCCTTCTCATTTTAATTAATCTTCAAGACACCAATTGCATATCTTTGAAAATCCTGCTTTGACATTGTTTCCTTGAGAACATTCATCCTCCCTTTCTAAAAATGATAACATTTATCATATTTAAATGTGCTTACAATGGTGATAGTCACTGTGTATGTGAATCAAAATATCTAAAAGTAGAGGCCTAAAATTCAGCTGTTAGTCTTATATTGTCAAAGTGGCCAACAGGATTTTGGAAAGTCGATAGGAGAAGGACACCTATTTCCCATGCCTCTCAGAACATCAGAACTTTAAAGACTAATTCCTTGGTCAGACTTAAATAAAAATAGCCAGATTTTCACAAGAGATTACCCACACTGCTGCTACTGATTTACTAGCACTAGGAACTGAGCACAAGCAGTATTGGAAGCTAGGCTAGTTGCAGACTTGTTTAAATATGAACTTAGAAGTTTATGGAGTTTCCAATTATGAAAAATCTTAATCACATTCTACTGCATTTTTGTTCATGCAAAGTAAGTTATATAAATTGTAAATGACACCCTTTCTTTGGCACATGCTGGTTGATTGGCAGATAAAACAAATGCTATCAAAAACTGCACTAGCTTGTCTTAAAATGCAGCAGATCCATAAGTCAGATGGTCTCAGCTTAGAGTTGTACGACCTGTTCCTAACAGAGCAACCCCCAGCTCCTTTGGGATGGGATCCCAGCACCTCCCTTGGTCTGATGAGCTGGCCTCATGCTTTGCTATTAGCAATTCAGGATTCTGCGGTTATCCAAATTTTTTTGCCTTCCAGGAGAACAGGAGAAGGGAGCATTGGTGCAGAACTGCAGATGGCTCAATTCTCAGATGAAACAACAGAAACTTCCCCTCCCGGTAACACTGCAGATTTTTTCCTTTTAGTTCAGTTCCATTTTGCCTGGGGGAAATCTTGAAATCTTTTACTCATGAAGTTAATAATCCTGCCATTTGCTCACAAACACAGCAAGCCGTTGAGCACAGCAGACACAGAAAGCATGCTGCCCTGTGCATTGTGGGAGAGGCCTCAGGGAGGGTGTACAGTGGTCCTACACCAGCTGGGCAGGGATGAAGCCCAGTAGGTGGAAGGCTTTGAAGGGACAGGGTGACTGAAGTCACTTGGCCCTGAACCCATCAACCAACCTCTCCACATACGCTTTTGGAAACTGTGTCTGTATGTGTGTGTACAGTTCACTGAGGCTAAAGTAGAAACCACAAAATGGTTCTTTTGGTGCTGCAGCTACTGCAGTGCACCTAAAAATAGATTTGATCAGTCTCTGTGGTACAGCCCAGGTCCTCCATGCATTTGGGCCTCAGTCTTCATTGATGACAGACTCCCAATGACCCTTCAAAGGGAGCTTGACCTGAGGAAGGACTGCAAGGTTCAGCTGACTAGGCACATCTACATGAGATGCTTTACTGCACACTAAATTAATCTACTGTGCAGTAAAGCATCACCATCTACATGTGTGTGGCATTTACTGCACACTAAATTAGTCTACTGCGTGTTAGGCTATTACGTATAGATACAAGTAGTAGATTAACCACAAAGTAGCTACAATGCAGTATTGCATTTGTATGTAGATGCTGACTGGGAGCAATTTTTCCCTTGGTTGGTCAGTCCAAGCAGCAAGAGTCAACTGCTGCCTGGCTAAGCCCCCATTCTGGGGGAGCTGTGCCAGCTGCAAGGGCAGCTGTCTCCCAGCTCTGTGCACATGTACATGGGCTCAGGAGACAGTTGCCCCTGACACCCCACAGCTCTCACAGCCCTGTACATGTGGGGATGGGTCCCCATGTGTACAGGGCCAGGAGACAGCTTCCTGTGCAGCTGGCACAGCTTTCTCAGCCCTGTGCACATTGGGGCCGGTTCCTGTGCCCCTTGCCAGCCCTCGGGCTGGCACCAGGGGAGCCCGGAGTTCCCCTTGGCTGGTGCAATGGGGTGGAGCAGGGCAAGAGCAGCCCTGGAATGGGCTTTTGCCATTGGGAGCAAATCTGTGCCTGTTAGAGCACACGTGCAGACGTGTTCCTGGTCGCGGTATACAAAACCTCCCTCGCATTCCCCCATAAAAATCCATGAGGTGGGACATATCCATGGAAATCACCATGAAGCCGATATCACACATGGAGATGCTTGAAGCCAGTTTGTGAATTTAACCCCATTAGAAAAAAGGCTTGGGTGGCCAAATGCCCCATCAACCTTGTCCAGGAATTTTTCTGGTCAGTCTCCTGAAGGAGCTTTCCCCTCTGAGGCCCTGTGATCAACCAAGGAAATTCTTGGACACTCCAGGGAAGTAAACACCCCCAAGGCTTGTCCTGTGTGCCCCTGTGCAGGAAACGGGCCCTGCTATGCAGCAGAGTCCTATTCTGCTCGTCCTCCAGATACATGTGGCACCAGGTCCTTCCAATTAAAGGTCAACCTTATTTTTTTTTTTGCAGCAGACCCTGGACCTCAACATACAATTGGACATTAGGAAGAACTTCTTCACAGTTAGAGTGGCCAAGGTCTGGAACGGGCTTCCAAGGGAGGTGGTGCTCTCCCCTAACCTGGGGGTCTTCAAGAGGAGGTTAGATGAGTATCTAGCTGGGGTCATTTAGACCCAGCACTCTTTCCTGCTTATGCAGGGGGTCGGACTCGATGATCTATTGAGGTCCCTTCCAACCCTAACATCTATGAATCTATGAATACAGGCCGGTTCTATGTTTCTCTCTTCCTAGGGATTTCAGTGCTGGTTGTGCTGCATGTGCTGATCACCTTGTCTCTCAATGGTGACTGCCACTGTGTGAATAGCACCCAGGCCCCAATTACAAGTCCCGGACTCAGATTGGCCCTACATGAATGGTATAAGCAAAATTGAGCCCTAGGTGCAGTCCTCTGCACTAATGAAATTGATAAGTCTTGGCCCCTGAGCAGAGATATTTTCCACTGAAGTGCAGGGCAAGAGCAGGAGGGAAAGGAGGAAGCTGGAGAAGATCTGTATCCTGTGTCAGGAGACTACCTCTGTGTTCCTATCAGGTCTGACTTCTTTTGTGAGGCAGAAGGTAAAAGGGACAACACAGCAGTGCTCCCATGAATGCAGGAGATGGTCTTTGTTTCCCCACTGTCCTGCTTCTCATCTTTAATCCTGCGTTGTATTGGCCCTGCAAGGATCAAACCACCCTGCTGCATTCATTTTATTCTACAGGGTTTTTTTTCTATTTTGCAATTGCACTGGATCTGTTTATCTGAGCCACTGCGGTAGACTTCCATATCTTTCAGCTATACTCAGAAGTGTTGCACTAGAGGTACTTTGGCATTTTAAATAAAGTTCTTATATTTCTGTGAGTTTTTCTAAAATGCCAGGACTTGGGCAGGTGTGAAAATGAATAGCAAGTGTCTTCAGTGGACAGGAACACTTTGGTTCACAATTCCTCAGTGACCAGCCAGCATTAGAGCATATGACTTAATTATTTTGCCTAGGCTCTTGCTACTTCCCAGCATTTGTTCTGTGTAGTGAACTTTGCTTTTTACAACTCATAAAAGGGGCAGGTGAGTTTACCCCAGGGCTGTTCAACTAGCATGAGTTGTTAATTTGCAGTCTTTGGGGCTTGTTTGTGTGGCTTCAGGAATCACTACATCAGAAATATAATTTGTTGTATCTTGAAGGTCATTACATTTAAAGACAGACAAGGTTCTGTGGGTCAATCTGATATCTTTTATTAGACCAACTGAAATAGAGAAAAAATATTTAAGTAAGCTTTTGGGTTTAAAAACCCTTTGTCAGGGTGAGGGAGTTTCTGCAGTTGGTGTGTGCTCTTCCTGGATGGGATGCAAAGTAGAGAAGCCAGGGGCTGGGCTGGTCTGCATACAAGACAGGCAGTCAGTGAAAATGTAAACTGAGGAGTCAGTGGGTGAGAGACCGGCTGGGTCAGGGGGAGAAGAGGGATGAATGTGGCAGTTAGATAGTGGAGAGGTACCTGGGGAGTCAGATGTCAGGCAGGTTATAATGTGTCATAAATCCAATGTCTATAAGTAGTATACAGGCTCACCGCCCTTCAATGCAAATGTGACAGGTGGGTGGGACCAGAAGTCCCGCCCCCCTTGGCCCCACCCCCTTTTCCCTCATATGGTGCGTGATGTCACCAGCCCTGCCCCCACCCCCAGTCCCATGGGGTGTGACATCAGCAACTCCGCCCCCACCCCAGTCATGTGGTGTGTGACACCACCACCACATGGTCCATGACATCAGATGGACAGCCCATGCAGACCCCCAAAGCCCAACCCCTCATGCTGCAAGAACTGCCCTAGATCACGTGGTGCAGTTATTACCTATCGCCCAGGCCCCCAAAGCAGACATTGAGAATTTGGAAGATGGTATCTTTGTGCCATGGTTTAAATTTGTCCTCAAGCATTTGAATACACCAAATGGGTGTTAGCGTGGGGTGAGTGTGGGGGAAGCGGTTACCAGGCATGTCTACAGGGGAGGCTATGTTAAAGGAAGTTTATTTCTCTCCTGGTGAAGCTGGCAGTTTTGGCAGGGTGAACACACTTTTTGAAGCCACCAAAAGGCAGAATAAGGTTCTGAACAGAAGCAGGGTGGCCGCCTGGCTTTCACATCACAATGCATACACCCTACACAAACCGACAAGAAGACATTTTAAAAGAAGCAAGACTGTTGTTTCAGATATTGATGCACAATGGCAGGCAGATTTGGTGGATATGCAGCAGTTTTCCATTAACAACCGTGGGGTTAAGTTCATCTTAACAGCAATAGACATATTATCTAAGCATGCCTGGGCCGTGGGTCTAAAAGACAAGTCAGGCGGTAAAACAGCTTGGGCCTTTAAATCCATTTTTACAGAGGGCCGTGTACCTCGAAAATTACAGGCTGATCCGGGAAAAATAATTTTTAAATAAGTCTTTAAGGAAGATGTTAAAACAGTATAATATTCACCGTTTTGTGACGAATAGTGAAGTGAAAGTGGCGGTGGTAGAGAGAACATTAAAATCAAAGAAGTGGAGGTATTTTACAGTCCGCAACACCTTTTGCTACATTGACGTGTTACCAGAGTTTATAAAGAGCTACAACCACAGTTTTCACAGAACTATCCACACCAGGCCTGTTGACATGAACTTCTCAAACTCTCCACGGGTGTGGAAAGCTGTGTACGGGGACTATTTCAAAAGAAAACCAGCAGCACCCGTGTTTAGACCCTCCACAAACTTGATAAGAGGATATTTACAAAGCAGTTCTTTCTACAAAGGCTGCCAACAGCTATAGCACCACACGCTATTCTCAGGCATAACAGACAACATTCAATCAGCGTGATCCAAAAGGTTTTTATAAAGTAACTTTTACCACAGTTGCTAGGGCCTGCCAAAATCACAGAAAAGGGGTGCTTCTAACGCATATCCATCTTGTCATAAATGACTTTCTGCATTTTTCTCAAGGTTTTGGTTTCTATCGTCCACTTGCTTTTGTTCCTGACGATAGAGCGCTGTAGTATCACAATTGTTTTAGGGGTGTCCCCAGCAGGGTTTGCCCCATAATCTAGAACAAGATCTCTCAAGGTTTCAAAGTTGACTTTTTCACTGTTGGCCATATTCAGGGTAATCCCTTTGGCCTTCAAGCAAACCTTTCCCCTGGACAACTTGTACCCGTAGGTTTTCAGAAAGGCCGAGACAAACTCTGTGATGTGTTCATCTGGCGGGATTTCACTGGTGAGCTCGCCTAAGTAATCGCCTAGCGAGGGGTTCCAATCTCCGTCGCAACTCACAAATATCACAGAATCTGTCGTGGTACAGACACCGTTCCTGCAAGTTGTCTAACAGCTCGTACAACTCTAAGCGGGCGTAAGTGGTGGTGAAACAGGCTATAAAGATGTTTGTTACCAGAGACCGTGTAACGCTCTTTGGCGTGTTTCCAAGACACACAGGCTGCCTCATCATCAATAGTCGCAAGATGAAATTTCATAGGCGGGAGAAAAGAGGTAGCCAAAGAGTTCTTTGGGGTCTCTAACGATGCTGGTGTTGGGCAAGTTGGTTTTCTGACTGAATTTACCCCACAAAGAATTTAGAAACAACTTTGCTATTTGGCGCTTTGCAAGGTTGGGTTTGATGTGCTCTGGGCGTAAGGTCACACCTTCTTTTTGCAAGAAATTGGCCACGTATCTCTCTTGTTTTTCTTGGTCGGTACACCAGGTGGGGTAGCCCAAGGCTTCCTGCTTCTGTCGGAGGTGCATTTTTAAGTACCTTGAAAAACGGTGCTAGACTTCTCGGCAAAATGCCAGACTTCATAGATATAAGCTACTTTGTACCCCTTGGCAATAGCTTTATTCAATTCTGGTGTGCACCACGTGCCCAGAAGGGCCCTCTCTTCATCAGTGTGGTCACACTTTTGCTTTCTTGTTTCCGCATAGAGGCGGCACAGAGTGAACATAAGTTTCCCGTTCACCCTGGTGGGTACCACAGGTAAAAAAAGGTTTCACAGTAGGGAAAGTTTCACCCTGGCTATTCTAAAATAGCTTGACAGAGGTTGGAAATAGTCATGAATGATTTCAGGGTGTCCGGTTGGGTATTGATTCATTTTGTTTATAAAGGGGTAAAGACTGGTAAAATCGTAATAGTGTATTTGTTCGCTGGGTTTAGTTTGGTAATATAGACAGATGGCATTAGTTCTGCCCCCAAAAAAGAGCATCCCTAGGCACCAGTGGAGAAGGCAGTGGGGTTCTGTTTAAAAAATCTGCCAGCTCCCCATCCATTTCTAACAGAGCCTTCCACTCGTGCTCCCAAATGGTCCTAACGGTAAACCCCTCTCTCTTGAGATAATAGGTCTTGTGCAATGCCTGATAATTCAGAAACCCAAAGTGGGCGTCCCCATCAACGGGTTCTGGTCTTTCTCATTGTAGCAAGTGACACAATTGTGGAAAAAGCATCCATTAAATTCAAACGCCTTAGGTTCCCCATCAATGTGGGCAGAGCCATTTAAAAAATAGGGGCCTACCTGAAATTCCCCACCCTGTAAGGCATGTTGGATTTGAATATTTTTTTTCTCTGAAATGTACATTAGCCACTGAATAGATGGGGTTGAAAACCTCTTTTTCTGTCTGTGATAGTTGTTCGGGGGGAGAAGTACTATGGTCTGCGGTTCCAGAAACATTAACCTGTACATGGCCATGCAGACGGAGGCCAGCGTGATGTATTGGAAAGGATCTGTACAGCATACTACATTTTGGAGTTCACCATCTACTTTCACTCGGTCTACCTGCCATGTCGTTTTCATAATCTCATCCCTGTAGAGGCAGCAGGCCTCTTTCAAAATGTTTATGTCCTGCTGGCAATAATAGGCCAGGTCCTTTTGCATGTCAAAGGGCTTATTGCGGTTATTCTGATACCATTCTAAAAACTGTCCTTTCTCACTGGACATCATATTTTCAGTGCTGTAGTACTCCATCTTTGGAAGAGGCCCCACAGAATTTTGGTTTTCTGCCCTGTTAAAATAATGTGGTAAATAACCTTCTCATCCTTCAAACTCCATTGCCTGTGGAGTCTGCTAAGTTTCATTGGCAAAAGGTTTAAAAAATCTATGAAACAGATGCCTAACCTGTTCACTTCAATGCACATGAGTTTACCACCCTGAGTGATTAGTTTCACGTCCATTTTTTCCTTCAATAACTGGCTGACAACAAAGTAAGCATCGCAGCCTTTGGCATTGTGAGCTATGAAGGTGTAGTCCTTGAACTTTTTATCCATAAAGACCTTAATAAAATTAGACAGGCACTCTTCGTCCTTAAACTCCCAAGTGCTTTCTGGCTTTTTGGGCTTAGCTTTATAAGCCTTTCTGGGGTTTTTGCCTGTGGCTTTCTGAAGTTTTTTTCCCCCCATCTTTAGCTCCATTGCAAAAATGTAGTTGGGCACGTGCATCCCCGTCTTCTGCACACATTCAAAATCATAAAAAATGTGCCCCTCACCTTCTTCAGGCTCTTTAATCTGACGCACAAAGCACCGGTGCTTGTTTACATCCATGATTTTCCCATAACACTGTTTGCACTACCTCTCCTTGCACTTGTGCTTTTTGTCCATATAAGATTTACACTCATCACACAGAGTTTTAGTCAGACATTCAACCCAATTTTCAGAGGCCAGTACCACGTGCCTTTCTAAGCACTCTTTGGAACAACAGAACAGCTTACAATTAGGGCACCTCTGTGTCCTGCCCACGTTTTCAGTGCAGTTTGGGCTCAGGCAAAGACAACATCACAACCTGCACGTGTGGCTATGGCTGTACAACGTCTGACAAAGATTGCAATAATTTCTCATGCCTAACACCTTTTTCACATCCAAAATACCATAATAATGTTCACCTTGCAGGACAAAAAAACAGGTATCTGGGTGCATCCTGTGTTTTAAATAATCACCCAATGTTTTCCTTATGCATCATTATGTGAACCTGTTCAAGGTCTTCAAACAAAGGTACTTGATGGAGCATAACCTTTTGATATATAGACATGCCTAATTTCCTATGCAGTTCTTTGGCACCATTTAGCAGTTCGACATCTCTGGCCGCTTTATGTTTTGTAACAGCCAATAGACTGCCTGCAAAGCACAGGCTAGTATCATAAGTATTCAAGTCGATTAAATACTTCCTTTTTTTAGCAATGAGCTGGGAATAGGAGATAGAGCTTATAACTCTATGGCTCTCACCTCCCCGGCCTCTCACAATGGCCACAACCAGATGAAATGTCGAATTGAGAAATATTTCTCTCTGGCTTTGTAACAGATGACTGAACCACTCTAAAAACAGCTCTGGGGTCATCTTGTTTAAATCAATAGCTCGAGAGTATAAACAGTTTGCCATGCTATCTGCCTGAATACGTAACTGGGCATAGTCATTGCCTGTGAATCTTTGGCGGAGTTCTGCTACAATTTCTTCTACCCTCGGCTTATGGCTTCCTGTGCCACATGTAACGGCACACGCTCCAGATTCACAAAACAGAACTCCTCAGTGCACCTCGTGCCTCCAAACCTGGCTACAGACCACTCTTGCCTTCTCACCCGTACCATATGTACGTCCGCTAAAACATCCTCTGCTGACTCAGGAGACCGGGGGGTGCTTGAGGGGTCCTCTAAACTGTTTCCACACCAGATTGGTTATCCCAACCCTCTGACCCTTCAGGTCTTGGTGGTGGGGGAGGCCTGGGTGGCCTGGGAACATTTGAGGGGCCCTCTAAAGGGCTTCCTAAATCATAGTCACCATCTCCCCTCTCTGGCTCTGTGGGTCCTGGTGAAAGGCCGTCTGGGAGGCTGGGGTACATTTGAGGGACCCTCTAAGGGGCTTCCTAAACCATATTTTCCACCCTCTCTCTCTGGCTCCGGGGTTCCTGGTGAAGGGTCAGGACTGGAAGGAGGAGAAGTGTTTGAGGGATCCCTAGGGGATCTCTTTTTTTTTTCTCAAACGGCGTTTAGCCTTCCCCATGTTCCTCTTTAACCAGGCCCTTACTTTTTGCACTGAGAGCCACTTGCTGGTTCATCACCCATTCTTACCCCCATGTCTACCATGACTCCCCCACTTGTGATACAGGCCATGACTGCTGTCCGAATTACACAGACTACCTCCTCTCTGAGTAAAATTTACCCTTTTGCTGTGGTAGTAATCATGCTCTTTCAAAGCGCTCTGCATACTCTTTCTGAGATGTATACATCTGCCAGGATCACCCCAAACCACCCTCTTTTTTCACAATAATCATGATCTTTCAAGACAAGGTGATTTCACTCACCCTGAAAACCCACCCTCTTTTTTTTTCCACAATAATCACGATCTTTCAAAAAAGGAGAAAGACTTTCTCCTCTTTCTCTAAATTGTGTGAGCAATCAGTCCTGGGTTGCTTATTCACGGGGTCCAGATCACCTGTTGTGGGGGTGTGAATCCCTGTCCTTTTACATATGGTTTTCTCAGAGGTCTGTGGCTTGTTTTCCTCTGAAGAACCATACCCTTCTGTTCTGTCCCGGTGGTCTTCTGATCCTTGGGTGTTATGAGCTGCAGGCTGAGCATTTCTGGGGTTTTTTGCTACTGCTTTTAGAGGTCTCTGCCCAGGCCCCCGAGCCTTCTTTAGGAGTGGTGCGTGTGCTCCCTTAGGACATATAAAATTTACATCTCAGCATTGAGAATTCACTTTCTTCACACACTACAAATTTAAAATTTGGTTAACCTCTACACACAGCTTCTCCTCCCACAAGAAACACATAAAGTTTCAGAAGCTGATTTCAGAAAAATTACTTTTTACTACTGGATAAAAACATAACCATATGTGCTTGTTCTGCTTTTCTATTTTAGAAGAAGAGGTTTTGTTTGAAAACAGTTACAGATAGTTGTTATAACTTAGTGTGATTATATTAACACAGCCACAAATAACCCACCATTTAAAAATAATTTTACCTTGCTGTGGTAAAATTGCATGGGGCTTCCTCACTTGATAAACTCTCTGTAATATAAATGAAATGATACAATAAGTAAGTCCTCTGTATTAAAAAAATAAACAATAGATTAAGGAAAATAGTGTATGTATAAAGTAAAATATAACTGTTTTAAAATAGTCACCACTAAAAGACAACTCCACCCCTTTAGTTTTAAAATATGTGAAGATCTGGACACCCTGGTCAGCTTTTTTGTTTGTTTGTTTTTAGTTTTTTTTTATCTGGTTTATCTTTACGATGCACACCCACCACCCCATACCATACACAGTCTGTGGGAATATATATTTTTAAATTCAGTCTTTATTTCCATCAAAAACTTTTATAATATTTACTGATTTATTTTGTTAAATTCTAAGAAGTGTATTTTCTATCATTTCCTGTGACCATTAAGCCTTGTTGGCCTTATCTTTACAGCAGGCCTTTTGGTAAAAGATAACTCCTTTAGTCTTAAAACAGGAAGAGCTCTGAACACAATGGTCATCTTTTTATTTTTATTTTTGGTCTGGTTTATCTTTATAACACACGCACACCCCAGCACCCCCATACCATACAAAAGCTGTGCGAATATATATTTGTAAATTCAGTCTTTATTTCCATCAAAAACTTTTACAATATTTACTAATTTATTTTGTTACCCCTTCTCCTAAGAAGGGTTTTCTATTCTTTCTAGTGACCATTAAGTATCATTGGTTTTATCTTTACAAAAAACCCTATGTGTATGTGATTGGAGATCCAAGACACTACAGCAAATGCTCATCTACATTAGATGTAAAAAACTGTTGATGTGCTTTACAACCTCTCATCCTCCAGCCTCCCACCAAGATCAACAAAAGATATAAGCCCCAGCATTTCAAACTGTTTTTGCTAATCCCTTCTTTTAAGTAGGGTTTTATAGTCTGTAGTACCAATTAAGCATTCAATATGGGGTACGAGTGTTTTCTCTTCCTCAGTGGTCAAATCATGAAGGGCAGCATTAGTATCTTCTGCAGAATACACAGTGTTTAGAAGCTCTCTAACCTGAATTAAATGTTTCTCAGTAATTCTGAAAATGTTCCTGGCAAACCCAATGGCTATAACAGCATTGAAAATGCTATCAAGACATATTTGCTGGCAAAGTTCCTGAATTATTTGATTTATGTCTTCATCTAACCAAATAACACATTCGTGGGCTTCTTGACCCCCTAGTCAAACGTGCACCCCCAACATAGGTCAAAAAGTCTCTTCCTCAAGCAGTATTTCATTATGCCATAAAAGGAAATGCAAACAAGAGACTTCATGAAGACTTTACGTTCACGAGTTGTAACGGCATCTGTTGATTCAATGCCTAGTTGTCTTCTGAACTCTTCAGCCTCATCCAGTCTTCGTTCTCTGCAGAAGCATACACTTCCTTCTTGTGTATGAGTGAGTAGGTTTTCTGGAGTCATTAAAAAGTTTTCATCTAACTGCAGAGCAGTTCAAATAAAGGACTTAATTAGCTGGTGTTTAATCAGTCCTTAGCTACTTCCAAACACACATGTGCCATGAAGTGAACCCACACCTCCAAAACCCTCAAAACCCAAGTTCCCCCACAACTATGCTCCAAGTCTCTTACTGGTCTCTCCTCTGTGATGACGTCTACTTCACATGCAGGCTCTGGCACAAAGATACCATTTTCCAAATTCTGAACTTCTGCTTCGGGGGCCTGGGCCTCCTTCATTTGCCTGTTTTTTGGGTCTTCCCAAACAGGGTAAGGCATCTCAAAGAGTCTTTGCTCAAGGAGCCGGGTCTCCTCCTCAAAACTATTTTGACAGTAACACTTTTTATGAGGCCGTCTTGGGGTTGTAGTGAGTGGGCCTACAGGCATTGTGAAAGAATCTGTATCTGCCCCTGCTTGCTTTAGCATAGTCTCAGATAAACAGAGGGGTTGTTTGGGAAAGCAGATAGACCTGGTGGGGCTTGCAGCCTAAATCCCACCCCCTCTACTCATTCCAATTGGTTCAGCATCATTCTTGGGAGGTCTGAGGCCTCTGAAACCCCTGCCAATTGGTTGGGGGTGGTGGGGTGAGTTGTTAGAGGAGTCACACCACCACCCTGCCACTTCATAGGCCATGCCTGTGCTCCAGCAGGGGCTGGAGCAGTCTGGGACCTGATAGGTCATAACTGCACCACGTGATCTAGGGCAGTTCTTGCAGCATGAGGGTTTTGGCTTTGGGGGTCTGTATGGGCTGTCCTTCTGATGTCATGGACTATTGGTTGGTCTCAAACACCACGGGACTGAGGGTGGGGGTGGAGTAGCTGATGTCACACACAACGTGACTTGGGGTGGGGGCAGAGTTGCTGATGCCACACACCATGTGACAGGGGTCAGGGACAGGGTGGGTCACATCACACTGCATGTTACTGGGGTCAGGGGGTGGGGCTGGTGACCCCACACACCATACAAGGGGAAAGGGGGTGGGGCTAAAGGGGCAGGACTTCTGGTCCTGCCCACCTGTCACATTTGCATTGGAGGGAGGTGAACCTGTATACTACTTCATTATTTAGTCCATGATTTTTAGTATCCAGGCGGTTGATGAAGTGAAGTTCGTAGGCTCGTCTCTGAGAAGTGATTTGTAAATTTCCTTTGAGGATGAGAACTGAGAGATTGGAGAGAGAGTGGTTTCCATTGAGTAATGTGCCCCCACCGGTAATTGAGTATTCCTGTCTTTGATAGATTTCCAGTGTGCTTTCATTCTGGTGCGCAGTTGTTGTTTGTTCTCTTCTAGTGTTTTCCATCAGGGCATGTGGTGCATTGGGTGAGGTATATTACACTTCTGGAGATGTAGCTGTAAGATCCAGGGATGCTGATGGCTCTGTTGTGGGGTGTAGTAATTGTGGGACTGTGGAGATGTGTTGGCAGGTTTTGCATTTCTTGTCATGGCACAGTCTGGATCCTTTTGGTGTGTTCTGGGACTAAGGAAGTTCACTTCTGGTGATGAGGTTAGTGAGGTTCAGTGTTTGTTTAAAGGCTAGGATGGGTGGTTCTGGGAAAATCTCTTTAAGAATAGAGTCTCTGTCTAGTATGGGTTGCAAGTGTTTGACAATTTTCCATATGGGTTCAAGGGAGGGGTGATATGTCACAACCAGTGGTGTGCAATTCATGGGGGGGTTTCTTGTGTACTGCAGCAATTCTTTACGTGGTATCCGGGTGGCTCTTCCAAACATGCGATCTATCTCTCTGAAGGAGTGTCCTTGCTGGGCGAAAGCCTTTTTAAGATTGGTGAGGTGGCGATCCCTGGTGTTCTCTTCAGTGCAAATTCCATGGTATCTGAGGGCTTGGCTATATATGACAGCTTTTTTGGTGTGCTTAGCATGATTGCTGTTTCTGTGCAGATATGTATGTTGGTTTGTGGGTTTCTTGTACAACAAGGTCAGTATTTTACCATTATGGATACTGATCATCATGTCTAAAAAGGAGATGTTGGTGCTGGAGTATTCAAGAGTTAGTCAGATGGAGGGATGGTGATTGTTGAATTTCTGATGGAACTGAGACAGACATTGCAGGTTTCAGTCCAAATGATGAAGACGTCATTGATATATCTTAAGTATAACAAGGGTTTGATTCTGCAGCCCTTGAGGAATTCTTCTTCCAGGTGGCTCATAAAAAGGTTGGTATACTGTGGGGCCACATTGGTGCCCATAGCTGTGCCCGTGATTTCAAGGAAGTGTTGGTTATTAAAAGTGAAATCGTTCTGTGTGAAGATGAAGTATATAAGACCAGTAATATCTTTGGGTCTGTACTCCAAGTTGTTATCTTGCTCTTGTAGATATGTAAGGCAGGCTTGGATGCCATCCTGGTGTGGGATGTTGGCATATACGCTGGTAACGTCCATGGTGGCTAGGAGGGTGTTGCTGGGAAGGTGGTGTATGTTTTTAAGTTTCTGTAGAAAGTCTGTAGTGTCTTGGACAAAACTTACTGTTTGGGTGACAAGCAGTTTTAGGATTGATTCAATGAAACCTGATATTTCCCCACTTAGGGTCCCATGGTTGGATATGATAGGTCTGCCAGGGTTCCTTGTTTGTGGACTTTAGGGAGCATGTAAAAAGTCCCCAGGTTAGGTAGTGTGGGGATGTAGTTTGTCTTGTAGTCTTGATGGAAATTATTTGATGGTATCGTTGAGTTTTTTGGTGAAAAGGGGCGTTGGATCTTCTTGTACTTCTTTGTAGTAGGTTGTGTCAGAGAGCTGTCTGTTGGCTACCTTTCCGTAATCTTCCTGGTTTAGGATGACTATGGCTCCTCCTTTATCTGCTGGTTTTATTACTATTTGGTGGTTACATTTTAGAGATTTTATGGCCTTTTTCTCTGGTAGAAAGAGACTGTTACAGTGGCGTGTGTTGCTGATTATTTCATTGTTCATTCTTTCCCTGAAGCAGTCAACCTCCTGGATACTAAAAATCATGGACTAAACAGAGACATTGGATTTTTGACACATTATAATCCGCCTGGCAACTGACTCCCCAGCCCAGCCCCTGGCTTCTTTACTTTTCATTCCATCCAGGAAGAGCACACGCCAACTGCTGACACTTCCTTAGCCTGACGAAGGGTTTTTGAATCCGAAAGCTTGCTAAATAACTATTCTCCAACTATTTGGGTTGGTCTAATAAAATATATCAGATTCACCCAAAGAACCCTGTCTACATGGAAATATGTTCACGCAGAATGGGTCCATCTTTCTGTTAAACTAATTTAGAAGTTTACTTCATGACAGTAGGTGAGTACTTAACTAAATGACAGCCATATTTCCATATAGATTTGTATTGAATATGTTCTTCCCAGTACTGTGTATTTAACTGTATTTAATACCTTTATTTTTCTTGATTTTTGGAGGACATAACCAAGAAAACTCAGTATTGTATTAATACAGGGATTTTTGATTGCTGGCTTACTTTTCAGCACCGTAGAAAATACACCCATATTCCTCACTTAGTGATGTTTTTGCAGTGAAAGCAGAATTGCGGGTTTAGTTATTATTTAGTTACTTAACTATAAGTGCAACTAATTCATGATGAAATCGTAAGTATCATGGTAGCTGGTATTTTTCAAGCTCAAATCTTTGACTCATGTGTACTCATGAGAATGTCAACCTTCAGTGTTGTTTTTTAAAATAAATTTGGAGTTCCCATGTTTGCATAGCAAACTCACTTTGAGTGAGTCTTAAAGTCTCCAAAATAAAACATCCCCCTCCAAAATGTAATATGTTTCTTAACATTTCATTTTTTTTTTTGTTTTGTTTTACTTTAGAAAGCCAGACTTGTGAGTTTTGGTGATTGTGGTAAGCAATGCTGAACCGATCCCTAATTCACAATTAGGCTGATAATTATTAATCAGCAGTCATTGTAACATTCTTTCATTACCATGAATGTGTGACCTGGGGTGCCAGACCAAACAAGGTGTCTCATTACAGCGGTAAAGGTATGAGTTGGAGCCTTGCTTTTAGTTTACAACACATAAGTTAGCCTCATCAAAACCCCTCTGAATGGGCACCTGGTTATTCAGGCTGGGAGGGCAGACACGGCTAGATGTGTTTCTGGCCCCATCACTTCTTTGTGTGCCCTTGGCTGCAGAAAAGCACCATCTTGATAGGCCAACCAAACTCTTTCCCCCATTCCTTTGATCGTTGTATAAATCCATCTCCCTGGTAAATGTCCTGGTCATATAACTGTCCCAGAGAGCTTTACTCAGAAGCTGCCAAACTGAGTAACTCTTGTGTTCCCCAGAGTCAAGGCAGCACCGCAGCCCTGGTGTTACACTTCTGTGCTTTCCTTCCATAGGTATTCTACTGAAGGTAGCAACAGCAGCAGCTTGGTCTGTGCTATTCGAAGAGAAAGAAACATTTTGGCTGACACATGCATCAGCCTCAACAAATGGGGCTGTGAGAAAAAAGCCATGGTATTTCCGGCCATCTCTGAATACCCACAAGACTGATGCACCCCTGGCACCCCTGCTTCTCCTTCAAGAGTTACGTGCTCCATGACGGGTGCAGGCCATGGGCTGAACTGCAAAATATACAGCTTCTCATGACATTAACTGTTCTTCTTGATTCCTGCAACTGTTTATGCAGTGCCCAGTGAGCACAGATTACAAGCAGCAATGTCACAGCCAGACATTAAATACAGGTGAAGGAATTCTGGGTGGGGAGACATGAGGACCTTGTCTTCCTCTGCATGATAATTGGCCTGCATCTGCTGCTGTCCACGTGTGTGACCGAGTACACCCATCCTTTTGCCTAGATCTTCACCTAAAGAAAGAGTATGAGTATCTGCACTCCTGTAGTGGGGAGAAATAATTTTGGGAAAGGACCCATTAGGTGGTAGACAGTAAGGGTTAAGCCAGTGCCTGGCTCACCCTCACTACAAAGAGGTGGATGCCAGCCCTGGGTTTTACCAAGTTGATTGTTAGGTATAGGATTTACACACATAGGAAGTCAAAGTGAAAGTTAGAAGTACAAACAGGATTTATTGAACAAACTAATTAACAATAGGGAATATTTACTAGGAAGAAAGGTGAATAACAATGACAGTAACAACAAGAGCACACAAAGATATTTTCCCCACAGGATGATAGTGGAAACCACAATCGAGGAACAGCAAACTCAGCTGGCCAACAGCAGTGGTGGCAAACAGGTTAGCAGGACAATCAAGTAACAACTCGCATGGGCATGCTGAAGGTCAAAATCCAATATAAATGGCAGAAAAATCCCTTAAGGGAATGGGCTTTTGCACCATAGTCTCTCTGAGCCTCCAGCACAGTCAAACACAAATCTTACACAAATACACTCTTCACAAACTCCTTCACACACAGTTTCGCTCACACGGATCACATACTCCACACAAAGCTGATCACACAGACGCAACATACACCAGGCAGATCCCAACTCCATGCACACACAACACACACAAAAATCGCAGAGCCAGTTCCAGAATTTGGGCCTTTTCTGCATCTCAGTCACACTACTTTCACCGACCAGTCCTCAGAGGTAAAGGTCCTGTCATTCACTGTATCCCTTTCTCACACGAAATATTCATCTGTCAATCACACTCTGCCGCTCATTTTTACCTTGGCACAGACACACAACTTCTCTGTCACAAACACTTTCACCACTGCGCATGCCTAGGCTGGAAATTGGTCTAGCAGGTCTGAAGGTTACTTTTTTGGGAAGCTTTATATGGCAGCACTTCCTGCACGTGCTCAGTAATGTGAACTGTAACTATTTACACCCTATATTCAAACTCTTTCTTGCTACACTCCCAGATACTCTGGTGCTGCCCAACATAAAAATGCTTGAAATGATCTAGCTTCTCTTATAAACACTTCTCTCTTATCCAAGTGTGCTCAAAAGATGTCATTTCAAAGGCTCCCACCCTATCCCCCTTTTGAAATATTGTGAGCTTGTGTTAGGAGTCTACTTGCTGCTTAGACAAGGTCCAGCTGAGTCTGATAGCTTGGATGGGACTGGCTGCAGGTTACCATAGCTTCTTCTCTGTCTAGTTTCACAGTTTCATAGTTGGTAGAGTCCGAATGGACCTACGCAGATCGTCTAGCTCTAGTGCTCCTTGTCTGTCCCATGATTTGTTTTCTATACCTCTACCTTTGCCCAGCCTTGACCTTTGGTCTCTTCCCTTCCAGTTTGTGATCACTGTGGATATTTGTACATGCCACGATGTTTGATCCTTGTTAATTTTCTGCACCTTAAAATTTTTAACCTGGGTTATTGTGGTGCATCATGTTTGTGTTTGCACGCCACACACTTTCGAGTGAGTTAAGTCCCATGTGTCATTCCCTGCAGATTGCAGCAGGGAGAGGCAAATTCCAATCTGCCCTCAGTAATGTCTTTCCTAATGAATTACAGCAGGAGGGGCGTGTAAACTGGGCTCCACAGTCCCTGCCCCCTGTCCCCTGTCCCCTGCCCCTGCCAGGAGTCTCCTGCTAAATGGCCCCCCCCACCCCCCACCCATCACCTGAGTGGGGAGCACGGCTTGACAGGGGGTGCACCAGCACTCTCAGGGGGTGCATGTGCACCCCTGCTCACCCCCTACGCATCACCACTGCTGGACATTTTTGTGGACTAGCAGTTCTAGGAAAAATGCTGAGAATTATACCAGGAACTGTATATGGCCTTTATTGGTTTGACCAATGCCTTTGACTTTGTTAACTGTGAAGCTTTATAGAAGGTCTTATCAAAGCTTGGCTGCCCAGTGAAATGTACCAACATCCTAAGACTCATTCATGACCAGATGACTGCCTCCATCCTGTGTAGTAGCTCTGCTACAGAACCCCTTGCCATTCAAACTGGTGTCAAGCAGGGCTTCATGGTCTCACCAACTTTGTTGTCCATCTTTCTTGTGGTCATCAAAATGTTCATTCTTGACCATCTGAGTAGAGGATGGATGGTACCTTTTCAATCTTTTCCACCTCCATGCCAAAACCAAAGTTACTTCGGCTTTGATCGTGAAACTTCAGTATGCCAATGATTGTGCTGTCATGTATCATACGGGCAGGATCCAGACATGCAGGCACATGTGTTTTGTGATGCCACAAGTCTCTTTGCAGCACCACAAAACTCATGCGCTGCTTGTTAAACTGTGCCCTGTGTTGCTAATTTGCAGCACGAGTGTAAAATTTTTATACAGGCATTTGCCTGTAGCAAAAAAACCCAAACAAACAAAAACCACCAGAAAAAAGGCAGTGCAAATCATGCCAAAGTGCCATGTGCAGAGACAAACATGGATATGGGAGAGCGGGAAGCCCACAACTGCCTTCTGTCCCATCTCTATGCACTATGGAGCCCCAATGCTGAGGCACACCATGTCACAAATTTGTGCCACTACTATTTGTGCTCCTACAAACACACACCCCTACTCGTTTGGGCACAGCCACTGAGGAGGACTGCTTCTCTCAAGCATACCAGTGTCTGGGACTGACCCTTAAAGTTGGAAAAACAAAGGTTCCTCACCAGCCTGCTCTAGGCCATTCAACGCCCCCTGCAAATATCCTCATTGACAGACGGAGCTGGAAAGTGTTGAACACTTAGCAGACCTCAGCAGCCATCTCTCAAAGCAGGCTAACATCAATGAGGAGATCCAATATAGAATCCGATGTGCCAGCTCTGCCTTTGGAAGACTGAATCATTGTGTGTTCAACAATCACGACATCAGGACTTGAACAAAGCTCCTGGTCTACAAGGCTTTGGTAATCCCAACTCTTCTCTATGGCTGTGAAGCTTGGGTGACCTACAGGGATCACCTGAAAAGCCTGGTATGCCATCACCAGTGCTACATCCGGAAGATCCTTGGCACAAAGTGAGAGGATTGTTGCACAAATGCCAGTGTCTTCACTGATGCTAACACCCCCAGTGTGGAAGTACTGATTATTCAACATCAGTTGTGGTGGACAGGGCATTGTGGGCGCATGTCTGATGTACGTTTACCAGAACAACTGCTATACTCCCAACACAGCCCAGGGCAAAGGACACGCAGGGACCAGAGGAAATGCTTCCAAGGCACCCTCAAAGCAGACATTAAGAATTGTAGCATTGCCACTGCAAACTGAGAAAAAAATAGCCTGGTACAGAGCTACATGACAATGCCTTGTGAGAGAAGGTATATCTTACTCTGAGGAAAACCATCTCACCCTGGAGGCAGAAAAATGACAGAAATGGTAGGAAAGGAAATAAGACTGAGAAATCAGAGGTCTGACCCTCCTTTTAACCACCACCTATAGCATTTGCCAGAGAGTCTGCGGCTGTAGGATCAGCCTTCTTAGCCATCAACAGACTCCTTTTCAACCTTTTACTTGAACTGTGGCAGTAATCACCCTAGACTGTGAGGGACCACTGCCACTGCCAACGTGCTTGTACTGTGATCCTGCCCAGACCTGTTCTTGTGGGCTTTAAGGAAGTCCAGCATCTCTGACCTGGACATGGCTAGCCTCGGTAAGGTTAGAAGTGCTCAGGCTGGAAGGGAACCTGCCTTTGAAGTCTATAACCACACAGACATTTCTGCCTGGACCTGGGAATAGGGCCCTTGGATTGTACCATGATGTATGTATGGTACAGGGCACTCGGTAGTTACAAATGTACTGACTTGTTCCCAGCTGGTCATATTCTTTGCCAGAGTGAGAAGACATGTTAGCAAACATAGTTATCATCACTTGGATGATCTGGCAGGTGTCACTGCATTCAGCAGCCAAGGGGTTAATGTGGCAGCACATAACCCATGGGCAGTATGCACAACTGAAGGATCATCAGGCGGGGGATCTGGAGGATCAAAATCAGCAGTGCCATAAGAAAAACTATGACACTCATGTTCAGGAGCAGGGATCCAGCCCAGGGAACAGGGTGCTAATGAGAATCTGGGCTTGAATGGAAAGCATAAAATCGCAGATCGCTGGAGGTTGGAACCCTTCACTGTGGTCAAGTAGATGGGGGACCTCCCAGTGTATGAAGTTACCACCGATACTGGGCTCGGACGCCACTGAGTAGCACACAGAAACCTCCTTCTGCCCTGCCAACCTGAAACAGGACCCTTGCGCGATAGGCCTCGCCCTTCTCAGTGGACAAAGCCACATGAAAAAGAACTGACACCTCTGGTACCCACGGTGGAGTCTGATTCCGACTCCGACTTTGACGGGTGGTACCCTGCAGAGCTCCACCCTAGCTTGGGGGCCCCTGCTTCAGCGTGGGGCGGAGATCCAGAGGTTGCTCCCAGGGAGTCCCCGGCTGAGTGGCTGGAAAGAGGGAATTACTCACTTGTTTGCTCCGGTGAGGACATCACCCTGCCATCTCCACAGGTGAGCAGAGGAGACTCCCAAAGTGACAGGGGATCTGCATCACCAGGACCCTCATGGAGCCCCACATGCAGCAATAGCCCTTGGCTGAAGTGGGATTGGCACCCCGCTTGCCGATTCACTTATGATGCTCCTGGGGTGCCTGGAGAGGTACCCGTCACTGCCCCATGGACCCAGTGAGTGCTGGGCCTGGAAATGTGCCCTTCACTGGGGATGGTGAAGGGTTCCACAGGGGAGAGTGTGGTAGACTCGCCAACAGAGCCCAGTGCATCGGGCTTGAGAAATTTCCAATGTGATTGGTGGAGTATTTCCACCAATTGGAAAGGGATGGGGAGGAGCCTGCCCGAGAGTCTGGACCTGATTGTGAACTGTGCTTTTCAGGTCTGACAGAATTTGTGAGGCAGAGTCCCTGGAGAAAATAAAAGGAGCAGAGTGCCCAGCATGCAGGAGATGTGTCAAGGGACAAAGAAGAAAGCAGGGCTAAAAAGAGCTGGGGAGAGCTGCCCAGCCAGGCATTTCCAGTTGCCCGGAAGAAGCCTGAAGGGTCCCTTTGCCAGAGAGACTCGGCAATTGGTGCCAGTTCCATACAGTGCGCGGGCTGGTGCACAGAGCCCAGACCCTGGGAACTGCTTGAGGCAGCTCGGATCTGCAATCCCTGGCATGCAGTCAGGAGTGTGGTGCACATTGCTCAGGCCCTGGGAGCTGAGTTAGACGGTTCAGGCCTTTGACCCGTGGCATGCAGACAGGGCCCAGTGCAGGCAGCACTGCACAGCAGGTCCCGAGTGGAGACCAAGAACCTGGGAGCCGTGCGAGGTGGCTCAGGTCCATCACTCCTGGCACGTGGCCAGGATGTCACACAAGTGGTGCACAGCTAGTCCCTATGTGGGGGACCAAGCCCCGGTATCACGTAAAGTGGCCCAATCCTCTGACCTTGGACAAAGGCTGAGCCCTTGGTGCTCAGGGCTACACATGGGCGAGGGCCCAGGAGGCTTCTGCCAGATAGGAGCAATGTGCTCCTATCTGGCAGAGATGACTGTTTAAAAAAAAACAACAAAACAAAACACCTTTGCTCAATTAAAAGAGTGTGGTCCCTGATTTGTTACACTTTGGGGTGGTGGGGTTCCCTGGAAATGGTTCTGGCTGAACCATGATCCAGCTCAGACAAACAGGGTAACAACACAAAACACCCCAACAATGACTGTTGCTGCTGTGCCCCAAAATTAACCAAGCCAGTACATTTCTCTGGGAGAGCATCTGAAAATGCATCACTGAATGGCAAAATATTGGGGTGGCAAGAGAAGTTTAACCCAAAGCCCCCTGAAAAACTTAAACCAATCACAAACTACATTCCTCAACCGCCCCAGGCTGTACTTCAGTAGTAGAAGGTAGGAAGGGTAAAATTGTTATTGAGTGCCCTGTAGTGTTTTTACTAGTAATAGCACATTAACAAATTTGGAGTGTTAAACCTGTTGCATGCCAAATAGTAATGGGAATCATTGTGGTACATTGCAAGAGCGAAATAAAGCCAGAGATAATCATCAGCTAGAAAAAGCCAACATTGTGTACAGGTAACCCTGCAGATCAGTGTTATCCCCATGCTCTTTAAAGTGACGACCATATTTGTCAGATAGCCTTTTTGGTATTTTGCTAAATAGCACTGTGAATTTCCACTCAATCATACGTGATAGTTCACAAATGCTACAGAAGAGCTCAGATGTGAAACTGCCACCCACCAGCCTTGTTGTTGTTTGTTTTGTTGGGATTGTAACAAAGCATTGGTGGAGGCAGACAATTTAGTGCAGAATATCTAACTGAGCTCAGAGGAAAAATTTGTGTCTGTGATCTGGTGGTTGCTCCTCAAGGTGGATTACAACTGGTTTTAATGATTCAGGCACCTGAGGGCTATGCAAATTCCTCCTGGAAGTGGATTAGAGCAGTGGTGGCCAACTTTTGGCATGCATACTGCAAGTGGTATGGGCAGCCTGTGTGTGTGGTATGCAGCAGATTGAGGTGGGGGCATGCAGCTCAGTGACTGATAGGGCAGGGAGCAGAAAGCAGAGCAGCAGATTGCTCAGGGGAAGGGGACTGGAATGGCACACAGGGACCCAGTACTGACAATGAAAACCACAACCTACAGTGAGCCCGCCTGGCACAGATCCCATCTGCCCATTCCCCTGGGGTAGATAAAACGCCCTTTGTCAGGGAGTTTCATCATTATTGAGGACTGTCGTTGCAAACAAGTAGCTTTGAAATTCCTGCACTGTGACATTTTTTGAAAAGTCTTGTAAGTCCACTCTCTGAAAGGCAAGTGAGAGACAGGGTGTGAGACTGTCATTTCCCCAGGTACACATGAAGCTGTTAGGCTACAAGGCACATAGCATTTAGACTGCATAGCAATGGGGAGGCTTCTGAGATACATTCTTGTGAGAGTTCTTGTGAAAACATTGGCAGCACCTCACTGGGATGACCAGCCCAGCCCTTTCTGAAATTAATTTTAAATACTTTTGATATAGCCCTTTTATTAGAACAGGAGTGTCAACCTCACCTCTGGACCAGAGGGTGCTTCTCCCAGACCAGATTCTCAGGGCCAGCGGCAACTGCTGTGGGGCAAAGTTCAGACAGCAGCACAGGTCCAGGTCTGCATTGGGGCAGCAACCTGGGTCTAGAGGCCTGCCACTGATGGCCATTCCCTTGGAGGTCCAGGGTTGACAAGTTCTGCAGCAGATCAGCCCCCAACTTCCAGGGGCTTGCCAGATTACTGATGGCCAGATGGAACAGTGCTGCAGGCTGGATCCAGCCTGGAGGCCATATGTTTGACACCCCTGCATCAAAATAATGCAACACTGATTTACGCTGACCAGAATGGCTAGCTCATTGACAATAAAAGAAAGTGTTGGCCTGACACTGAGTCAGTTGAATCTGATATATGGGTTAGGACCCAGGTATGGACTGGGTCCAACCACTTCTTAGGATGTGTCAGAGGATGACTGATCTTCCCTGAGCCATGTGTGTTTGAATCAGGAAAGGGGACATACCACACACCAAGAGTCTCCTCTTAAAAATATTGCAAAGCTCTCACATGCTGTGTCAACATAGAGCTTGATTCAACCATCTTGGCTTGAATGGGTTTTTTTGGATATCATCACTTGCTAGTCAGGGAGCTGCCAGAGATGAGTTCACAAGCAGCTAAAGCTGCTTAACTCACCAGCAGAGAGAAGCTGGAGCACTGGGCTCACAATGTCAGAGCTGCAGGGTCACTGACAGCAGGCAAGGGGCCTCATGTGCAGCTCACACTCAGCAGTGTGAACTGCCTTTCACACCCACTGAGGAGGGTGTAATCTGCTGGCATTTAGCCCCACTCCTGTGACATTTCACACAGTAGCTGGAGGTGTTCAGTTGGTGGAGGCCAGAGAGCTGTGTTGAGAACTTGTACATAATAACGTTTGTTGGACTTTCATCAATACAGTCACAGAGAAGATGTGTGAGGTATCAGCTGCCAAAAGCACCTCCCTGGAGTACTCAGGGCTGAGGCACAACCCCCTTGGACACAGATGTTTAACAACACACTGTCTTTTCTAGGGAGGGTCCTTGGCCTTGAGCGGTGTGCTACACTATCTAAGGTCTGTGCCTCCTGGAGGCCATGTTTTTCAGTGATAGGCACATTGGGAAAAGCAAGTTGGACCCTACCCCTGAGGGGAAGCAGTCTTTGTTTCTGGTTGCTTCTCCAATGGCACTACTTCACCTTGAATTTAAATGGATGAAATGGATAAATAGTGGTGGGACAGCATTTTCCCCATTGTGGGCAGTGTGAGAACCCAGTGGACCCTGTCCCATCCAAGGGAGTATCCATCTCCCTGAGCAACACTCCTGTTAGCTTGCTCTGCTTCTCCCGGGTGCCCTGTCCTCCCCTCCTTGCTACATTGTAGGCCAGCTTCAAGGGGATGGCAGTCAGGACAGTGACTAGCCTGTGGCCTGGGGGTTAGAGCACTGTGCTGGGAGGCTGGAGATGCAGGCTGTAACCCACTCAGGGGGAGAGAGGGGGAGCAGTACCTAGGTCTTTTGATCTCAGGTGAAGTACCCCAACCATGTGACTAAAAGGTGGGAGGTCCCTACTTTGGGCAGCTAAATGTATGGCAGGATGAACATTAGTAAGGATCATGGGGAAGAAGGTGGCTGGCAAAAGCCACACCTTGATTATAGCCTGAACATCCCAAATGTCATCTTTGGAGTGGCAGTACTGCAGATATCCCCACATGCACAGCTCCTATGGGTTGGCTGTGATCTTCCATCCTGCAACCAGAGCAACCCCAGTGCTAGGAGGGTAAGATGGCTTTTGCCATCGTGGAGAAGCTACCAGAAAGATGGTGTGGACACACCCTTGCTTTCTACTGGCTCCTGAAGCCTGTTTACAGCTGGGGCTTCTCAGGGTCTTTGTGCCTCTTGCCCACACGGCTGTGGTCCAGAAGCCCCGTGGTTCTGGCAGGAGTCCAACGCCACCAGAAGCAGTTTCCCTGTGGCACCTACTGTCTGCTGGCCCAGCTCACACTAGGAAAGACACCTGTGATGTGAAGAAGCCTATGACTCACATCTTAAGGGGAGACACAGGAATCTGGATGGGCAGTGTGTGAGCGGCATGGCCTGCTGGTGTGAGCAAGTTATTTTAAATGCATAGCAGCATTGATTTTTGTATGCAGGTCTCCTGGCCTGGGCCTTGCTGTTGTGGGGAGGGCAAAGGAGGATTGTACATAATAAAAATTTTCATATATTTTGCTATATAAACCAAAGACAATTGTGTAAAACTCGTACAGGATTTGAGATCTGTTGAGAAGTCATTTCCTTTTCATCTCAAACACAAACTAAAATGCAGTTTTTCCTAACACTTCAAGTCTTTTTGCATTGCATGACTTACATCCAAGAGTACACTTATTTCATCCAAGATTAATATATTTTTATTAAAAAACATTGCATTTTTTGACAGCACAATGATGTAAGATGCCTGATCTGGTTGGCGGCACTTTTAATTCTGACAGAGCTCCAGGTTCGTGTCTGTGTCTGTATCTGCGTTTCTCATTTGCCAAGAGGAAGAAATGGCCCCAGGTCCTCCCAGCTCAGTGCAGAGTTTGCCTCAAAGACCATCCCTCTTTCCTGAGTCACTGCTGGCTGGATCCTGTCAAGAGCTGAGGCACCTGCAGAGCAGGGCTGCAGCCCCTGACCCCTGGGCTGGTGCCTGGGCTCCCTGCATAATGTCTGGGGAGAACGATGTGCTTCCACAGAGCAGTCAGCCCAGAGCCTGGGGCTGTGAAGCATGAAGCCCCTTCGCACCCTCAATACAACGTGCCCCAGAACACAGCATCTCAGAAACCCTGCCCCTCTCTACAGGCCTTCAGAGAGGATCCTTCATCCCAATCCCTGGAGTTCTCCCCTATGGGCATACGACCAGTCTCTCACAGGACCAGGTGTGGCTAATGCTTTCCTTTTCAACCAGAGATGGAGATGGGAGTGCTGCCCATCCCATGGTTATGCCCTGGTGATTACAGAAGCCACCCAGGAAGAGGATTATCAAGGCTCATTTCCCTCCTCAGCCAGACAGTGAGATCTAGGAGAGGTGACCCAGCCACCGGGCCATAGGTCCTCCACCCCCTCCACTCTCCCTGCTGAAGCTGGCATCACCATAGAGAAAAAAAATCACATTTACTGGGAAGCGGAGGAGGAGGAGCGGGTATGCTCAAAGAAGGAGCATGACTCCAGCTTTGTGGGGAGCACATTCAGCTAGGAAGGGGAGTCCTGGTTCCTGGTCCCTGTAGTGATTTGTGTCCCGCAGTGAATAACAACGACTAGGAATGAGGAAGAGAACAGACCGAATGATACCACAGCACAGGGTTCCTCCAGCACAGACCATGTGGCTGTCTCCATCTTGATTTCTCTTTACTCTGCAGGGATCATGTTCAAATCTAACCCTTATCACTACCATCCCTGCTCCAGGGGCTGTGGGCATTTTCTGTTCCAGGGCTGTTGAATATATATTACATGAATAGTCCCTGGAGCAAACCTGCTGTGGCTGGAGCACTGGATAACAGAGCTCAGGCTTATGATACCGCCTGCCTGTAGTGGTCAGGGATCAATGCAAGCAGGACTGAGAAATGTTTGGGTTGCAGTGAAAGCCCTCGTGATTATTTACAATTAAATGTCACACAGTTTCTCTGACACAGGGTAGGGCCTATGATCTCGCAGTATTTGATAGGGCCAATGTGGTTGCATTTCTTTTGCAGATCCATCTGTGCATTGTTTCACAGGCATCAGATTCAATCATTTCCTTCTTGTAAACAGCACAGTTTTTCCCAGGTTCTCTTCTTTTTACTTTCACCTTCCTGAGGAGGGAACAGAAGCACCTTGCTGAGAGGTTGGCACAGAGCTATGAAAAGGCAGGGGGCAGTACGAGAAAGAGTGAGCCACACAGTTTGGTTGATTTGGGCTCTGCAAGCATATTCCAGCCTATGTAAAGGACTACTGGGGATGTGCATGACACCTTTGGGATCCCAGGTCCTTTCCATCCATGACTGTCAAGATTAGCAGCAGGAGGAAACCCTTCACCTGGGTCAGAAACCCTGAGGTTTAATGCCGGTGAGAAAAATGAAGAAAATGCAGGGAAATAAATCCCAAAGTCCAGTGTGTAGGGGAGACACAGGGCTCAGTTCAGGAGACATCACACTTCAAGAATACCCAATACATGGCTCGGGTGTGTTTGCTGATGGGCTTCAGCCATGATGAAGAGTATAAGGGTTTGTTTCTACTTGCAGCGTGTGACATTACAGTCACAATGAAGAAATCATGGCCTTGGATAGCCAGGTGCTATGGATATGTTTGCAGGGCACAGTGCCATGACACATAGAGAAGACCAAGCCAGCTCAGGTACTGGGATCAGTAGGGGCACACTGATGCCCTTAACTCTGCTGGGTGCATATTCACCATCCACAGCTTTTGGTTGCATGCTCTTACTCTGAGTCAAATGGAGCCTAAGCACAAATAATGTATGCTTCTCTCATTGAGGGCTCAGTTATAGTGAGTTAGCTTCTACTTAACGTAAGGGAAGAGCATACATATATACTCAGTTCTCCAGCAAGCAGGACCAGAACTACCATAGGATTATCGGCACAGCAAAGCAGTGGGCATGTAGACAAACTCCAATATGAATTGGGATGAGTGTGAGGGATCTCCCCATGTACCTCTTTTGCCAGATGTTAACAGTGGAATCCCCAAGGCTGTAAAACCTATCAGGTATTTGCTGTCATTTTGTGTGAATGAATAATTTGATTGACTAAGGCAGATTTCCTTTGCCTTTTAAACCTATTTAGAAATATCTACCAAGATGATATCTTTTTTTGAATCAAACACATAGCTGGTCCAATATATATTTAGAGAGAGAGAGAGAGAGAGCAAGCAAGCATGTGAACGTGTGTGTGTGTGAGCGCACACATATACACACATATATGTACATGTATGTACATTGTGCCCAATAGCTTGTATGATACCTTGTGCCCAATAGCTTGTCAAACTTCTGTCCTAACTATGCAATTGGTTCAATAAAATATATCACAAAAACCCTTCCTCTCACAAGCTTTCTGGCCCATCATGACTACAAGAACACAGCCCTATTCTTGCTTGATGCCACATGATGCTCCAGGAGGACACACATAAGATCATCAGCTTTGTTCTGATGCTGGGAAAGGCCTTGTGCAGTAAGAAATGGTTTTTCACCATTGTGGTTGCACCAGTCTAGTTGCCTCAGTAAAAACCTTTTGACTAAACCCCAATTCCAACTAACACTATGGGAATTTTGCCTTCTTAATCCTATAGTCCCAGGATTTCACCCTAAGTGTATGGCCATACAACTATTTACCACAGGGTAAATGGGCCAAGACTTATGCTACACTGGCATAGTGGCATGCTGCCCGGCTATAGCGTGCCACTGTGCTCACATAGCCAGAGAATCTAACTGTGCACCACTCATACGCCACAGTACAGGCAGCTACTGAACTCTGTTTTAGCACTTCCCCCAAGGAAGTCCTAAAACATGTTGCAGTACTAACATCGCCATTCGGGACACATAGACACACCCACTGAGAAGCAGCTGATACACAGCAAGGACCTACTCGCTTTCACTCCAAACTAAGTAACTTGAGTGCCCTTACCCCTAGTGCAGACACAGCCACGTAAACTCTACTTGTGAAGTCATATTTTACACCTACTTTAGTATCTTCCATGAATGCATTTCAATGTAGCACTGAAGAAAATACCTGACAGCAGAAAAATGGACATTTCAGCAACCTAATCTTTACCACTGGGGCTGACAAACCATGGCAAAGGTGGCAATGTCTCAACTGCCTACATACTGGAGTCTTGCCCCTCTGCTCTGAGCTATACTAAGTGCCATAGCTGACGTCAGGAAGAAATTTTACTCCATGGCCAGCTTGGTGCAGATTGTGAGAGTTTTTACCTTTCTCTGCGGTGTGGGGCATGGCCCTCTTCCTTGGATCTCCTGAGTGTATTTTAACAACCTCTGCAGCAGCAGGATGTTGGCCACCATGGTCCCCCTGCTTTAGCTGTGGCAGGTTAGACTGTTATGTCTAGTGCTTGTGTGAGGATTGACTGGGTAGTTTTCCTAATAGGTTAGACAACGGGATTGAATAAGGACAATCCTGCCTCAGGCAGGGGGTTGGACTAGATGACCGCTACCTGACTCAAGAAGTCTATGGGCCAACGAGAGGCAAAGCGCTGCTCGACCTGGTGCTGGCTACTGGGGAGGACCTAGTCGGCGACCTAGTGATCGTTGGGAAGCTGGGTGACAGCGACCACGAGCTGATCACCTTCACCATCCGCCGAAAAGCTGGCAAGTCGGTCAGCAACACGCAAGTCCTTGACTTCAGGAAAGCCGACTTTGACAAGCTCAGGAGGCTTGTCAGTGAGGCCCTAAGGGACTGTGACCGCAGGGAGAGGGGAGTTCAAGAAGAGTGGTTGCTCCTCAAGGGAGCGATCCTCAATGCACAAACTAAGTCTATTCCATCTCGGAGGAAAGGCAGCAAGAGGGCACAGCAGCCCCCCTGGCTCTCCAGGGACCTAGCAGACCTCCTGAGGCTAAAAAGAAAGGCCTACAAAGGATGGAGGATGGGAGTCACCTCCAAGGAGGATTATTCTGCACTGGTCCGGTCCTGTAGGGAGCAGACCAGGAAAGCCAAGGCTGCAACTGAACTCCAGCTAGCTTTGAGCATCAAGGACAATAAAAAGTCCTTTTTCAGATATGTGGGGAGCCGGAGGAAAAGCAGGGGCAACGTTGGACCCCTGCTGAACCAGATGGGGCAACTGACAACTGATGCCCAGGAAAAAGCCAACCTATTAAATAGGTACTTTGCGTCGGTCTTTCATCAGCCCCATGGGACGCCCGTGCCTGCTACAGGGCCGGGAAGTCCGGGTGAGGGTGATCCCCTGCCCTCCATTAATGCTGACTTTCTGAAGGAACATCTTGAGAAGCTGGATACCTTCAAGTCAGCCGGCCCTGACAATCTTCACCCCAGGGTACTCAAGGAGCTGGCGAGCATCATAGCCCAGCCTCTAGCGCGGATCTTTGAAAACTCTTGGCGCTCTGGTGTAGTGCCCGAAGACTGGAAGAAGGCCAACGTGGTGCCTATCTTCAAGAAAGGGAGGAAAGTGGATCCGGCTAACTATAGGCCCATCAGCCTGACTTCTATCCCAGGGAAGATCTTAGAAAAGTTTATTAAGGAGGCCATCCTTAATGGACTAGCCGACGCCAACATCTTAAGGGATAGCCAGCACGGGTTTGTTGCGGGTAGGTCTTGCTTGACCAATCTCATTTCCTTCTACGACCAGGTGACCTATCACCTGGACAAGGGAGATGAGATTGATGTCATATATCTTGACTTCAAAAAAGCCTTCGATCTGGTGTCCCATGATCGTCTCTTGGAGAAACTGGCCAATTGTCGCCTTGGGTCCCCCACGATCCACTGGCTGGAAAATTGGCTCCGGGGTCGGACCCAGAGGGTAGTAATTGATGGAAGTCACTCATCGTGGTGTCCTGTGACCAGTGGGGTCCCCCAGGGCTCTGTCCTTGGACCCATACTGTTCAACATCTTCATTAACGATGTGGACACTGGAGTCAGAAGCGGACTGGCCAAGTTCGCCGATGACACCAAACTTTGGGGCAAAGCATCCACGCCAGAAGACAGGCGGGTGATCCAGGCTGACCTGGACAGGCTCAGCAAGTGGGCGGATGAGAATTTGATGGTGTTCAACGCCGATAAATGCAAGGTTCTCCACCTTGGGAAGAAAAACCTGCAGCATCCTTATAGGCTCGGCAGTGCTATGTTGGCTAGCACTATGGAAGAAAGAGACTTGGGGGTCATCATTGACCACAAGATGAACATGAGCCTGCAATGCGATGCTGCGGCTAGTAAAGCGACCAAAACGCTGGCTTGCATCCATAGATGCTTCTCAAGCAAATCCTGGGACGTCATTCTCCCCCTGTACTCGGCCTTAGTGAGGCCGCAGCTGGAGTACTGCGTCCAGTTTTGGGCTCCACAATTCAAAAAGGATGTGGAGAAGCTTGAGAGAGTCCAGAGAAGAGCCACGCGCATGATCAGGGGTCAGGGAAGCAGACCCTACGATGACAGGCTGAGAGCCCTGGGGCTCTTTAGCCTGGAAAAGCGCAGGCTCTGGGGTGATCTGATGGCCACCTACAAGTTTATCAGGGGCGACCACCAGTATCTGGGGGAACGTTTGTTCACCAGAGCGCCCCAAGGGATGACGAGGACGAATGGTCACAAACTACTACAAGATCGTTTCAGGCTGGACATAAGGAAGAATTTCTTTACTGTCCGAGCCCCCAAGGTCTGGAACAGCCTGCCGCCGGAGGTTGTTCAAGCACCTTCATTGAACACCTTCAAGATGAAACTGGATGCTTATCTTGCTGGGATCCTATGACCCCAGCTGACGTCCTGCCCTTTGGGCGGGGGGCTGGACTCGATGATCTTCCGAGGTCCCTTCCAGCCCTAATGTCTATGAAATCTATGAAATCTCTGGAGGTCCCTTCCAGCCCTGCTTCTCTATGAATCTGTGATTAACACCTACAGCAGGGCTGACTAAGATAGGGTCCACAGACCTGATGTGGCATGCTATATCATCTGGTCTGCGTGGTTCTCTACAGGTCTGGAAATTTGGCCGCAGGCAGAGGTAGCAGTTTTAATGACCTCTACAGCCATGGCAATTAATCCTGGTACTGCTCCCTGATGCTAAATTTCTGGACCTGTGGGGAGCCCTGTGGGACAGATGACATGGCCCTGTGCACTGGATCAGGCCTATGGATTGGCCTCACATGCTAAATCAGGCCTGTGGACTGCCCCTGCACCACACATCCAGCCTGCAAGACCACGTGATTTGATCACTACTGACAACTGCACTGATTATCAGAGCAGGAGGTACAACATAGATGCATTTGCCGTTTTTGAGGGGATGTAGACACACCACCTATTTTTGTGGTTTAAAGGGACTGAATTACCTCACCTTGTTTATTGTTGCAGAGATCTTCCATGAGCATCTGAAGTGTCCTCAAACACCTCTCGCCAGTCCCATCTTCCCTTGAACATGTAGAATCACCTGCAGAGTTTGTACTCAGTTTGAAGGGACTCCCTGCATTGTAAGTACTGCCACTCCAGGCTCAAATAAGAGATACCAGTTAACAGCAGAAGCAATGAAATGTCACCTTTACACCCAAGCGTCACAGAGGTTGTGATCTTTGAGTAAGCTAGCTAAGTGAATGAAAACAAGCTTATCCTTTTTTGTTTGTTTGTTTGTTTGTTTTTTGCTGGTTTATGATACCCATGAAAAAAAGTTGGGTATCACTGTTTTTGATTGACTTTTGATTTTTTCCCCCTAATCATTTTCTGTAGAAGTAATTCAGGTCGCCTTACTCTGGAGACTGAAGAGGCACGTGTGTTGGGATTTTATTTTGTTAGCTCTCATGTAACTCAAACATTCCCCTTCACTCTTGTCAGCTTCCTGTAAGGAGGTGGTTAGAGGGATGTGGAGCTAAGGAATAGAAAGCTTTCTTGTTCCTGAGCACTCACAGTCAGTGGAGGATATTGTTTCTTAACAACGCTCCTTTTTGTGACCCAAACACACTCCAAGTAAAATGCATACACAGCAGGCGTGTCTACATAAGATGCTGTGCTGCATCTACTGTACAGTAGATTACTGTGCAGTAAAGTGTCACCATCTGCACATGTGCGTCTTTTACTGTCCAGTAAATTACTCTACTATGCAGTTAGCTACTCTCTGTAAATGCAGGTAGTAAACTAACTGCATAGGAAGTACTGCGCAATAACACATGCATAGATGCTGACCAGAAGCAAAATTGCTCCCGGTCAGCCCCAACACCAGGGGGTCACAGGGGATGAGGAACTCCTGGCCAGCCCCCAGCTGCATGGGGAAGCCCTGCTGGGCACAGGGTTTATCCCCATGTGCATGGGGATAGAAGAGCTGTGCAGTGGCAGCTGTTCCCCATCTCCATGCACACCAAGACCCAATGTGCATGGCACCAAGAGACACAGGCCAGTGGATCCAGCAGAGCTTTCCTGGCCCCATGCCTATTGGGACCAACCCACATGTTCCCTGCCAGCCCTTGGCTACCACCACAGGGTATCCTGGAGCTCCCCGTCACTGCTGCAGGGGACCAGAGCAGGGTAGGAGCAGCTCTGTACCAGGCTGCTCCTATTAGGGCTGTGCGAAGTTTCCCCACCATAGATTCATAGATGATTCATAGATGTTAGGGTCGGAAGGGACCTCAATAGATCATCAAGTCCGACCCCCTGCATAAGCAGGAAAGAGTGCTGGGTCTAGATGACCCCAGCTAGATACTCGTCTAACCTCCTCTTGAGGACCCCCAGGGTAGGGGAGAGCACCACCTCCCTTGGGAGCCCGTTCCAGACCTTGGCCACTCGAACTGTGAAGAAGGTCTTCCTTATGTCCAGTCTAAATCTGCTCTCTACTAGCTTGTGGCCATTGTTTCTTGTAACCCCCGGGTGCGCCTGGGTGAATAAATCCTCACCAATTCCCTTCTGTGCCCCCGTGATGAACTTATAGGCAGCTACAAGGTCGCCTCTCAACCTTCTCTTGCGGAGGCTGAAAAGGTCCAGTTTCTCTAGTCTCTCCTCGTAGGGCTTGGTCTGCAGGCCCTTGACCATACGAGTTGCCCTTCTCTGTACCCTCTCCAGGTTATCCACATCCTTCTTGAAGTGTGGCGCCCAGAATTGCACGCAGTACTCCAACTGCGGTCTGACCAACGCCCTATAGAGGGGAAGTATCACCTCCCTGGACCTATTCTTCATGCATCTGCTGATGCACGATAAAGTGCCATTGGCTTTTCTGATGGCTTCGTCACACTGCCGGCTCATGTTCATCTTGGAGTCCACTAGGACTCCAAGATCCCTTTCCACCTCTGTGCCACCCAGCAGGTCATTCCCTAGGCTGTAGGTGTGCTGGACATTTTTCCTCCCTAGGTGCAGCACTTTGCATTTCTCCTTGTTGAACTGCATCCTGTTGTTTTCTGCCCACTTGTCCAACCTATCTAGGTCTGCCTGCAGCTGTTCCCTGCCCTCCGGCGTGTCCACTTCTCCCCATAGCTTTGTGTCATCTGCAAACTTGGACAGAGTACATTTCACTCCCTCGTCCAAGTCACTGATGAAGACATTAAAGAGTATCGGTCCAAGGACCGAACCCTGCGGGACCCCACTGCCCACACCCTTCCAGGTCGAGACCGACCCATCTACCACGACTCTTTGGGTGCGACCCTCTAGCCAATTCGCCACCCACCGGACTGTGCAGTCATCCACATCACAGCCTCTTAACTTGTTCACCAGTATGGGGTGGGATACCGTATCGAAGGCCTTCCTGAAGTCTAAGTATACGACATCCACCCCTCCTCCTGTGTCCAGGCGTTTCGTAACCTGGTCATAGAAAGAGACTAGGTTGGTCAGGCACGATCTGCCTGCCACAAACCCATGCTGGTTTCCCCTCAGCATAATTTGCCCTGCCGGGGTCTCACAAATGTGAGCCTTGACAATTTTTTCAAAGACTTTACCAAGGATGGAGGTGAGACTGACCGGCCTATAGTTGCCCGGGTCCTCCTTCCTCCCCTTTTTGAAAATGGGGACCACGTTAGCCCTTTTCCAGTCTTCTGGGACTTGGCCCGTGCGCCACGAGCATTCGAATATTCCCGCCAGTGGCTCTGCAATGATGTCGGCCAGTGCCTTCTGCACCCTCGGATGGAGCCCATCCGGGCCTGCCGATTTAAAGGCATCCAGTTCTTCCAAATGACTCTGCACCACCTCAGGATCTACGTATGGAAGTCTGGCGCCTTGCTGCTGCCTCTCTACAACCCCAGTGAGAGACCTGTCATGCCCCTCACTTAGGAACACTGAGGCAAAGAACTCGTTGAGGAGTTCAGCCTTGTCCCCCCTATCTGTCACCAATTGTTTCTGCCCATTTAGCAGCAGTCCTATTCCTCCCTGGGCCTTCCTTTTACTCCCAATATATCTAAAAAACAATTTCTTGTTGTCCTTTACTTGGGTTGCCATCCTCAGCTCCATGGTAGCTTTGGCCCGCCTAACTGCCTCCCTACAAGCACGAGCAGAGGAGGTATATTCATCTTTAGTGATCTCACCCTGTTTCCACTTTTTATGTGCTCCCCTTTTGGCCCTTAGGCTGCCCTGGATTTCTCTGGTCAGCCATGGAAGCCTCCTGGCCCCTTTCCCTCTTTTGCCTCGCTCGGGGATCGTCTTGCTTTGTGCCCAAAGGATCGTTTCCTTTAGGCACAGCCACCCTTCTTGGGCACCCATCCCATCAGAACTCCTACTCTGCAGTGCTTCCTTGACTAATCGCCTGAGTGCATTGAGATCAGCTTTCCTAAAGTCTAGCACTTTCACCCTACTAATTACCTTACCCACTCGCCGTCTTATGTTGAATTCTATTATAAGGTGATCACTGTCTCCCAGATAGCTACCGATCTGGAGGTCCCCTATCATGTCATCTCCCGTTGCCAATACCAGATCCAGTATGGCATTCCCCCTAGTGGGACCATGCACCTCCTGTGTCAGGTGGAGGTCCTCTACACAGGTTAGAAACCTGCGTGAGCGATGGGACCTTGCTGTCTGCGTCTCCCAGCAGATGTCCGGGTAGTTTAGGTCCCCCATGACTACCGCCTCTTTAGCTTTTACGGTCTCCGAGAGTTGCCTCAGGAGCCCCACATCTATTTCTTCCCCTTGGTGTGGGGGTCTGTAACAGACCCCTACCACCAAATCCCTTTCTCCTTGCCCCCCATGTAGCCTAACCCACAATCCTTCTACTTCCTCAACCTCGGATTCTGTCTTGATGAGGGTTGATGTGTATTGCTCACTGACATAAAGTGCAACCCCACCTCCCCTTTCTTCCCCGACCTGTCCTTTCTATACAATCTATAGCCCTCAATATGTACCGCCCAGTCATGGGATGAATCCCACCAGGTCTCTGTTAGCCCCACTAAGTCATAGGTGTTTAGTGCAAGCAGGAGCGCTAGTTCATCCTGCTTGTTCCCCATGCTCCTAGCATTAGTATATAGGCACTTGAGCCCTGCGACTGGTGCCTTTGCTGCCCCCCCGCTCCGAGTCCCAAGGGGCCCATTGTTTCTTACCTTCTTGTTCCCTACCTGTTCTGTAGTGCTGGTCTCCCCATGGCTTTCAGGTTCCCAATGTTCTCCTTCTTCAGGCTGGGCTGTCCTTGTGGGTGCCACATGGTTTGGTGGTCCACAGCTTCCCCTGCCCTCGTACTCCCCTCCCCCCGACGAGCCTAGTTTAAAGCCCGCCGGAGGAGCTCCGCCAACCTAGAAGAAAACACACACTTACCTTTAGGGGACAGGTGAAGCCCATCCCAGCTGAGCATGTCCCTCGTCGTGATGTGCGGGTCATTGTCCAGGAAGCCGAAGCCTGCCTCGAGACACCACTGCCGAAGCTGCCAGTTGGTCTCTCTGATGCAGTTCTCCTGCTGTCTTCCTCGTCCGGTCACTGGTAGGATGGAAGAGAAAACCACCTGTGCACCGAACTCCTTCAGCACGCCGCCCAGAGCACAGTAGTCCGCCATCAAGTGATCGGGGGTTCTCCTGGCCGCATCATTAGTACCCACATGGACTAGGACCATGGGGTAATAATCGGTGGGCTTGATCCTGGCCTGGATTACCTCCGTCACATCCCGAATCTTTGCTCCAGGGAGGCAGCATACCTCTCGTGCACCAGTTTTGTTTCAATGCTGTTTTGGCTGGTTTTGAGGTGGAAACAGCAAAATCGAAATGAAACATATATCATCGAAACAGCCTTGAAACAAAATGAGGCAAGTCAAAATGTTTCGCCATTTCAACCCTGTTCTGACGTTTTACCCATAGGCTATAGTGGGGAAGGTTGAAACAGCCTATACCTTTGTCATTTCTAGTCTGCTTTGGAAGAACCTTGGAGGAATGGTAACTCAGAAGCCTGCCCAGTTTCAAGGAGATAGGTGCAGGGAGGTTGGAGAAACTGTACCCCGAAGTCTTGAAAGCAAAACTCATATCACATGTATGTGTTAAGCCACAGCAGGGGCAGAACTGCAGGCTTGCTAGCCCCTGCTGAGGCCACAAAGCCTGCCAAGTTTCAAGGAGATAGGTGCAGGGGTTTGGGGGAAACTGTATGTCAAGCTGCAGACAAGCAAACCTTGTGACATGGGTGACCCTGTGTATGTTAAGGCACAGCAGGGTGAAAACTGCAGGCATGCAAGCCCCTGCTGAGGCCACAAAGCCTGCCAGCTGTCAAGGAGGTCGGTGCAGGGGTTCTGGGTTCTGGGGCCCTGCACCTCAGGCTGCTGACAGGCAAAACTTGTGTCATGGGTGCCTGTGCAACTGTGTCTGTCTTGGGGCACAGCCGGGGAGTGGGGTGGGGTAGGGTGGGGAGAAACTACTGCAGCCTGGCTTCTAGCAAGCCCCTGCTGCAGCCACAAAGCTTCCCAGCTGTGGAGGAGATCGGTGCAGGGTGGTCCTGGGGCGCTGTACCCCTAGCTGCTGACAGACAAAGCTCATGACTTGGGTGCTTGTGCAACTGCTGCCTCTCATCAGGCAGCAGGATGGAAGAGCCCCAATCACTTGCCACCACAGACCTGGGGGTAATAATTGACCACAGCATGAACATGAGCCGGCAGTGCGATGCTGTAGCCAGCAGGGCCAACAATATGCTGGCACGCATCAATTGCTGCATCTCTAGCAAAACCAGTGAAAAGAACTGATTCTCCGGCTCTCCTCGGCATTGGTGAGACTGCGACTGGAGTACTGCGCCCAGTTCTGGGCTCTGCACTTTAACAAGCATGTGGTAAAGCTTGAGAGAGTCTGGAGAAGGGCTTCCCATATGATCAGAGACTTGCACGGCCAGCCCTACAAGGAAAGGCTGAGGGTCCTGGGACTCTTCAGCCTGAAAAAGGAGAAGGCTGAGAGGGGACGCGGTAGCAGCTTTCTGTTACATCAGAAGCGTACGTCTAGGGCTCGGTGAACAACTGTTCACCAGGGCACTCTTGGGGAAAACTAGGAGTAAGGGTCACAAACCCCTGGAAGATCGTTTCAGGCTTGTTTCAGGGTCAATATTAGGAAAAACTACTTCACAACTAGGGTGTCCAGACTGTGACCATTAGCTTTCACCCTGCTGCACCTTAACACACACAGCGTCACCCATGTCACGAGTTTTGATCGTCTGCAGCTTGAGGTGCAGTTTCCCCCAAGCCCCTGCACCTATCTCCTTGAAGCTTGGCAGGCATCATTCCCTCAGAAGGGGCTACCATTTCTGCAGGTTTCACCCAAAGCAGGCCAAAAATGACAGTTATAGGCTGTTTCAACCTTTCCCATTATAGCCTATGGGCGAAATGTAGAAACAGTGTTGAAACAGAGAAACGTTTTGACTTGCCTCATTTTGTTTCGAGGCTGTTTTGACGATATCTGTTTCATTTCGAATTTGCTGTTTCAACCTCAAAATGAGTTGAAACAGCGTCAAAACAAAACTGGTGGTGAAAATTTGCACAGCCCTGCTGCCTGCTGCTCCCTCCTTCTCGCCGTCTCTCTCCCTCCCTTTGCACACCCTGCTGACAGCCTCATAAAATGTGAAAAAATAACCCTCGAAGCAACACAAGTTCCCTAAGGTGCTCTGTTTTATAGCGCCTTCAGGGACCCAGTTGTGTGGACAATAAAACTTGTGATATGCCCCTGGCTACTTTCTTTTTCTAGCTGTGGTGGCTGAAGAGTGGGCTTGCTGCCCTGACGAATTTGGAGTGTGTGAACCTGAAAAACATGGGGGCTTAGTCTGTGAGCCTCACTTTAGTTATGACATTCCTCAGGAGAGATTTATCTCTATGTGTTGGCAGACATGAGGCCCAGGGGCTGTGTAATGAAGTCTTACAGTGCTGTATTAATTTATCATTAAATAACTAGCTAGCTGCCGCTCTGAGCAGTGGGTGTCATGAGCTCCGTCCCACCTGGGGCTGACGAATCCTAAATGGCAAGTGCCAGCCACAGGGACATGGCAAGTCAAAGCATTTGTGACATTTTCAGCAACACTCACATACAACTCTCAGCGTCACGCCTGTGGCCAGGAGAAGGATTATCACAGCCACTAGTACACACTAGGGGCACGGACCTTGGAGCAGCGCCTCTCACTTGCAGAGAGGAGGACAAATCTGAAGGAGGAACCCCTGGGAAAGGACCCCTTCCCCTTCTCAGTCTATGCCCAAATAATGCTCCTTTCCCTTCCTTTCTCTGAGCTCAGCAGCTAAATTAAAGCTTGTCAATTTACACTAAGCCCTAAAGTACTGAATTGTCCCTTGCTTGTTCTCTCTGTGAAACATTTGGATTCAGATGAGGCCCGATGGATATCTTCCAGTACCACTGGGACTCTCTCCTTGTGAGGACAGCTGTAACCCTCCCACCACTGGCTGGATGCCCACTACTCAGCAGTGATTCAGGAGGGGTTTGGAAAACCAGGAGCAAGACAAAGACTTGGTATAGCAAATGAGGACTGTTAGTGTAAGAGAGTGCCCAGTCACAGTCAGTCTTACAGTGGAGGTGAGCTATCTCTTCTTTCGCCTTCCCTCATTCTATCTGTGACTGTCCCACTTTGGGCTTTCTTCCCAAGTTCATTTCAATGTGATCCTTGACATTACAGGGATCCTGTCAACTTGGCACAGAGCTGACCAGGAGGAAAGACCCATGGGGAATTTGAAGGGAGGACATCTGGATGTTCAGGAGCTGCATGAACTCACCAGCCATGACACTAAAGGGTCAAGAGGAAGCCTCTCCATCTCTTCCTACTTCAACCCTCTACTGGCATATTTACTTACCTGGCTTAGGCTGACGTTGTAATTTGGTAGTTATATTTCTGTCTTGGCTCACAAGACCTGGGGAATTTAAATGGTTGTTATTTGCTATGGCTGTATACCTAGGACATTCTAGCTTTTCCTTTCACCTCCACACTCTGGTGCCGTTTTGTCACCTGTTGGCTACCCAAGCTAACTTTCTTCTTCCTCTTGATCACACCCATTTTCCCACTCCAATGTATTCCAGAAAGACAGATGCACTGCAAGTCTGTTACTTCTAATTATCTTGTCATTTAATTAGAACAAGGAAGTTGAAGGAACCTGCCAGAAATAAAAATATATTTGCAAATTTTAAAGCCCAAAGTTTAGTCTACAGGTGATTTCACCCTGAAAGACAGATATGAAAAATATCCCAGAACTTATGTCTCTGAGGTACTGGCTACAGGCAAAACAACATCCATTTCAGCTTCTGTTCAGTGCAGACATTAACAGAGGAGATATATGCACTCATGCACACATATACATTCCTTCATATAGAGACCTTACTATTCTTCTTCTTGAAGTCTAAACAACACAGCATTTCTGTGGGAAGGGCTGGTTTGCTTCTTGTAAATGGCAAACTTGAGGGAGGTACCTAGTGGAGTGCTACAGAAGGCAGAGCTAATTCTGAACTTAGTAATGATGCATCCACTTCTGGCACTTGGAATAATGAGCAACACTGCTGGTCCAAAAAGGAACTAATTCTTCAGTTGCTTGTGTCACCCTTTAACCCCTAGGCAGCTGGTGCAAAACATGACCATTCTTCTGTTCACACTCGGAGCAGCTGGTACCTAGATATACCTACCTTCACAAGAGAACTAGACACTAAATATACATATTACACTAGATTTGGGAGTGTTATCAACAATAGAAAGGAGAGAGAAAGAACCCGAAAGTATCCTTGGAGGTTACAAGTATGGGCAGTGGCAATACGAATGGTGTGCACAGGGGTGCACGTGCACTCCCTGAGAGTGATGGTGCACCCCCTTACACAGCGCGGGTACGTGAGAGCACTGGTGCCTCCCCTGAGAGAACCAGCTGGGGAGTGGGGGTGCCAGGAGAAGTGGTACCACCACGGCTGATCCCGCCAACCTGGAAGTGCTTCCGGTGTTCCACTGCCAGTTGCAGGTCAGTAGGATCAGCTGTGGGTTCCTCCACCCTGCCCGGTCACTGACTATCCGCTGGAGGGGCAAGTGCCTCCCCAACTCAGGAGGCACCAGCAGTCCACGAGATGGGCAGAAGCCAAAAAGAGACTCAGAGGCCATGTTTACACATATTCTTAACTGCAGAGTAGACTAATTAGCTGTGAACTGCAGAGTGAGACTAATTAGCATCACCATCTACACCTGCAAAACTAATCATCACCTCCATAAAATAGTCATCTCAGGGACAGTACTATTTTATGGCAGGATAATTAACTATGATTAAATGAACATGTAGATACTGACCGCAGGTGTAAATTGAGCCTTGTCAGTGCAGCCAAAAGTGGGGCTGGCCTGCTTCCTGCCCTCTAGCCACATAGCTCCTCACTTTCAGCACCCTTGTGCTCAAATCAATGCTGTCCCAGCTGCACATGTAAATACTGTGCCTGGGAGTAGTTTACTCCAGATCAAACTGCTCCAGAATTTGTTGCTTTGAATTCCATGTCTAGATGCATACACAATGAATGAACAGAAACCAGTACATAAGGGAAAGGGGAGTGTGTGTGTGTGTGTGTGTGTGTGTGGGCTCGTGCGCGTGCGCGTGCATGTGTGTGTGCGAGAGAGAGGGAGAGGGAGGGAGAGAGAGAGAGAGAGAGAGAGAGAGAAACAGAGAACTGGGCAGCAAGAATTTTGTATTGTTTTATTTTACTCATTGCAGGCATGTAAAAAGTGAGTGCAGGTTTTGTTTGTATATTCCAAGGCATGAAGCTGCAAAGCACAGAGTGACAGCTCTTTACTGTTATGACCAGGTGACACTGCCTTCTTACATGGGCTTAAAACACAGGCCTGCTGTGGTGAGCATGTTTGTTATTACCCTAAAATAAAATAGTTTTCTGATAGCATGCTGTTAGGTTAACAATAATTTAGATTATTAAGACGTATTAGCTTTACAGCTGAATACAAGGCATGACCTGCGGCCTAGCAATGTTGCTGACCACAAGGCAAAATGATAGCTAAGCCTTTGCTTATGTTAAGTAATCATTTTAACTGTGTTAACCATTTTCTGAGTTAAATGCAGCAAGTGAATCTGTGTCTGTGTGCTGTAAACCAGATACAGCAAGGAACAAGATAACACAAAGAAGCCATTGTTCTAAGTACAGTGATCGTGTCCTTAAGAAGTATCTACTACTGTGCAAGTTTTTGCTAACCTATCATAATGTTACAGTTACTTAACTTTTAGCTTTTAGAAAATGCTAGTTCAGCTTAATAGAAATATGCTGTTACAAAGATTTGTAAAGCACTGCCCAAGTATTGCTTTTTGTTAACCCTGTAGTCTTGCCTTATTGTAAAAAGTATAAAAGATCGCCCCACCGTTTAGCGGGAGCCATTTTGCCTTTTTGCTGGCTTTATGGTCTTTGCTCGAGCAAATAAACGGCAGTCAATTCTTTACCCGCGTTGTCTGGTCCCTATGCAGCTAGACAACGAACTCCAGGGAGTTTTCTCCCACCACATGCTGATGGCCTGCTGCGCAGTGTCAAATTTCTTCCAGTTAAGAGAGCTGTGGTCAGTTCTAGGCAGCTGAATACCACACAGATATTGACTAACATTAAGGAGGGGGGGAATGTTTTTTCAGAGACAAAAGTTAATATATTTTAAATCTATATGAATAAAAGGGCCTGTGTGTGTGTGTGTGTGTGTGTGTGTCAGTGCCATAGCTCCAAGATCATGATACCTAGAGACCTGAAACTTTGCATGCATACTAAGAGGGCCCTGGGGGGGCGTGCATCTGGGCGCTATTTTTTTGATTTGGCTCCAAAAAAATTCGCCAATTGTTTGATCTATACTGCATAACCCACTGTGACAGGTCAGCCCCAGGAAGCAGAATAAATTTGCATGTGCAAAACATTCTTTTGCAAAGCTCCTGGCCAAAGTCAACTGGTACAGCTGTAGAAGGCTCTGCATTTAGGAGTATTCCCCTAAGGGCTGTGGTTGGGACTGGTTAACAGGACCTAGGAGCACCCACAGAAAGAGTGAGGGCTTAAGGAAGGTCCAAGGAGAAAACTGTGCTGGGCTTTCTCAAGGACTGATTAGGGGGCTGTGAGAGGCATTCCCTGGAAGGCAATATACAAGAAGCAAACTTGCCAAAAATTGACTTGCAAAAGCTGCAGCCAGAGCACCTGAGACTCCAGAGCAGCAAGCTGAAAGATGACAAACAAACAGAGGAGCAATGGGTACATCCAGAGCAACTGAGACTCCTGAACAGCAGATTACAAGATGAGAAACAAACAGAGCAGCAATGGCTGCATCCAGAGCAACTGAAACGCCTGCACACCAAGTTGCAAACAGAGCAGCAATGGCTGCAGCCAGGAACTGGCCCTGGAGAGGAAAAGAAAACTGCATACTTCTACAATCCAGCCTTGGATTACGGTTCTGATCCATTAGTTGCAACTGGCTCAATGGCGACTTCTTGCAGCCACTGCCTTGCAATGAGATGGAAAGGAGAAGCTCCATGGATACGCTGCAACAGTGGCAAGGTTCAACTGCCCCAAATGAATGATCCTTCTGAACCCCTTCATACATTGTGGACAGGCAACACTCCAGATGCAGGTCATTTCCAAAGCACTATTAGAAGACACAACTCACGCTTCCAAATGACATCTTTTGGCACCACAAAAGACATCAGAGAATCTGGCTACATGCCCACATTTAAAGTGCAGGGACAGGTTTATTATCTGATTGGCAGTCTGATGCCACTCTGAAATGAAGATGCCAAATTCCTGCAGATCTACTTCATGGGTGACAATACAAAGCAGGCTAAACAGCGTTGCAACAATGTCATTCAAACCAACCTGCAGGTGGTGTTGCAGTTGCAAGACATGTTCCACAAGGAAAACAACTATGTTCACAGTTTCAAGTGTGCCATGGAGTCATTGGCATCATCAAGCATTGTTGCCACACTGTTGACAGGAGTAAGAACAGCTCACTCAGCCTTCAAGTTGTCCTTAAATCTGGCAAGTGCAGAGGCACCAACCTGCAACATTGCTAGGGGTACTGGCAAAGCAAAGACCCTGCAGGAGTGCCAGCTCATTATCTGGGATGAGTGCACAATGTCTCACAAAGCTGCCTTACGGGTTCTTGATTGCACCCTCCAAGATCTTCGACATAATGACAAAACAATGGGAGGAATGACTGGTGTTGGCTGGGGATTTTCGACAGACACTGCCAGTCATTCCACATGGAACCAAAGCTGATGAACTGCAGGCCTGCCTCAAAGCTTCATACATTTGGAAAAAACATTCAGCGACTCAGCCTCATGACCACCATGTGAGTGCATCTAACAGGTGATGCATCTGCTGGAGAGTTTGCTGCAAGCCTGCTCAAACTGGGAAATGGGGCCATGGTGTCTGAGAATCAAGATCGAACTATCTCAATGAACAACATTGGGAAAATAGTTGCAGCACTTCAAGAACTGAAAGAGGCAGTGTTTCCAAATGTTGCACATCACTTTCATGACCACAAGTGGCTATGCCAAAGAGGCATCCTGGCACCAAAAATGATGCAGTCAATACCATAAGCAAAGACCTTCTTTCTCAATTGTCTGGCACTATGCAAAAATACAAGTCAGTGGACACTGTCCCAGACACCAATGAGGCAGTCAACTACCCAACAGAATTTCTCAACTCTCTCAAACCACCAGGTGTGCCTTCACACAGTCTGGAGCTCAAGATCGGTGCACCCATCATTGTTCTCAGGAATCTGGACCCACCAGCCCTCTGCAATGGAACGCGATTGGCTGTCAAGAAGCTCATGCCACATGTCACTGAAGCCACCATCATGACTGGCCATGCAGCGGGACAGGATGTCTTCATTCCACGCGTTCCAATCATTCCCTCTGACCTGCCAGTTCAATTTAAATGACTCCAGTTCCCAATCCGCCTCAGTTTTGCCATGAGCATCAACAAGGCACAGGTACAATCACTCAAAGTTGTTGGCCTCAACCTGGGAAGCCCATGCTTTTCTCATGGACAACTCTATGTTGGTTTTTCAGAGTTGGCAATGGCAAAAACCTTTTCATCTTGGCACCAGATGGCAAAACATGCAACATAGTCTATCCCGAAGCTCTACACAGATAAAAACGTGTCAAACACCATCATAAACTGGGATAGAAAAATGTAATGTGAAATCCTCAGTGCTATGCTAAAGTCTTACAAAGTAAATAAACAATTCTACCTCAAATTCAGTTGTTTAATACATTTACATGTTCAACTTTTATAGGTTTTTGGTCTGACCAAAAGCTCACAGTGTCAAGTTGCATCACACAAGTAAAATAGGGTACAAAACTAAACACATACACACAGCTTATTCGTAGAGCAAAATAAGACTAGTAGAGGAAACAAAACATTACAATTTGATTACTGCAACCCGTGCAAAGCCAGGTACTTTGGCTAGTAATAGAATAATAGAAAAGCAGAGAAAAGTACCTATGGAGGTCACATCTGGTCCAACCCCCTGCCTGAGGCAGGATTTGCCCTACCCAAACACAGTTTTTTTGAACACATTAGCAAAGTCTTACAGTTTTTTCTAACATATTAGTAAAACTACACAGTCAACTCTGACACACAACCACAAGAATAATACTCTAACATGCATCAGGTAAAGCAGGGGAACAACAGCAGCTAGCGTTCCAGTGCTATAGGGGTTGTCAAAATACACCTGTCAGATTTAAGACAGCGATGGCCCCTGGTACAGAAGATGGATGACCCCCCACTCCCCGTTCCTCCAAGCCCATACTAATCTGATCCTGGGGTAAAACTACTTCCCGAACCTCTGGGTTTTAGTGCCAGTAAGAGGATTGGCACATCCCAATCAAAATTCCCAACCTTGGGCTGCAGCCAACACTCAGCACTTTTGCGGAAGGCCCAAAACCACCCAGACCCATGTTGCACCAGAATGAGAAAAACTTCCTTCCTAGCCACACATGGCAAGCAGGAAAGCCCAGAAGCATGGGGAATAGTCACAGTAGGACATAGGCATAGCTACCACTGGCATTTTAATAACTAGATTGCCTTGGAGAAAAACAAATGCAAGTGGGCAGACGAGAATCTGATGGTGTTCAACGCCGATAAATGCAAGGTTCTCCACCTTGGGAAGAAAAACCCGCAGCATCCTTATAGGCTTGGCAGTGCTATGTTGGCTAGCACTATGGAAGAAAGAGACTTGGGGGTCATCATTGACCACAAGATGAACATGAGCCTGCAGTGCGATGCTGCGGCTAGTAAGGCAACCAAAACGCTGGCTTGCATCCATAGATGCTTCTCAAGCAATTCCGGGGACGTCATTCTCCCCCTGTACTCGGCCTTAGTGAGGCCGCAGCTGGAGTACTGCGTCCAGTTTTGGGCTCCACAATTCAAAAAGGAAGTGGAGAAGCTTGAGAGAGTCCAGAGAAGAGCCACGCGCATGATCAGAGGTCAGGGAAGCAGACCCTACGATGACAGGCTGAGAGCCCTGGGGCTCTTTAGCCTGGAAAAGCGCAGGCTCTGGGGTGATCTGATGGCCACCTACAAGTTTATCAGGGGTGACCACCAGTATCTGGGGGAACGTTTGTTCACCAGAGCGCCCCAAGGGATGACAAGGTCAAATGGTCACAAACTACTACAAGATTGTTTCAGGCTGGACATAAGGAAGAATTTCTTTACTGTCCGAGCCCCCAAGGTCTGGAACAGCCTGCCACCGGAGGTTGTTCAAGCACCTTCATTGAACACCTTCAAGATGAAACTGGATGCTTATCTTGCTGGGATCCTATGACCCCAGCTGACGTCCTGCCCTTTGGGCGGGGGGCTGGACTCGATGATCTTCCGAGGTCCTTTCCAGCCCTAATGTCTATGAAATCTATGAAATCTATGAAATAGTTTAACTGAAACAGAAAAAAAGAAATGCGCAAAGTAGAAATCGAAGTGATTTGTAGAATTCCTCATGCTCCCTCATTTTCTCATGTTCAGAACGTGTAAAAAAATGCAGGGTCTGCTTCTCCTCTCCTTCCACATTGTTACTTGCCTGTGCCAAGCACAAACAGGTCCAGAAATTTTGTGTATTGCACCCACTAACTACATCCACACATGCAGGCACAAGCCTTCCATGTCAAACCATGAGCCACCCTGCTAATTTACAGCAAAGTATGGAGTAGGCCTGTGCGAGTCAGCAGCTTCAGAGCCACCTCGGACATCCGGCCACAGGGTATAATGGGGAATCAATGAAATATCTATAACTTCGTTGGCTTTTGTCCGATTTGGATGAACCATCCAGGGATGGTAGCTTCTCCCAAGAGCATGAAACCCACCAAGTTTCAAGAAGATAGGTGCAGGTGTTTGGGGGAAACTGTACCCCAAATTCTTCAAAGCCAAACCCATGTCACGGCTGTGTGTTACACCGCAGAGGGGTGAAAACTGCAGGGGTGATGGCCCCTGGTGAGGCCACAGAGCCTGCCTAAGAACAAAGATGGAAGTCTCTACTACTCTTTCGGGTAGACAGGTCATCGTGGAAACATTCGCTAAAGGAGCAGAATTGCTTGAAATTCCCTCCATGGTTTATCAGTTCAGTGAAGTTTTGTATGCGGATGAGTTATTTCAGAATACAGTTGGTTTTTAGTCACTGGAAAAAAACCAAAACTATTCACTATGGCTTTATTACCCATGCCATGTAGATGCCACCAGCATCATACCAATTAATACACAAAACCCTTTTGCAAATTCACCGTCTGTTAATTACTAATTTCCAATTTTACACACATATTCTGGAGTTTGATCCTTATCACTAGTCATCTTTAAAAAATGCTGACCTATGTCCTTCATAGCACCTTCTACACACATGAGCTTTCGTGGCACAAAAAGCATAGATGAACAATTTTTCCATTGTACATAATTATTTTCTATTGTGGTGCTGAGTCTATGTAAGTGTGCAAAGCAAAATTTACTTCCACCATAATCATGTAATTCTTATGTAGTGAATACCCAAAATGTTATTATAAGAAATTATACATTACACCTTTGTCTTTATAATTATTTAGTTCTCATTGAGAAAATCAGAATACATATATACAATTTACATCTAAAACGTTTGTAATATATTTTTATTACTATACATGTGAAAAATCTGTTATGCCTTCAAATGGCATGCAAAATACAGATCACAAAAAGTTTAAAAATGGCTGACTATTGAGAATCAGTCACTTCAGGATAAGTAGCCATCATTACCAATCCTAAAGAAGAATTACCTAGATTTTACTGTAATCCATTCTCCTTGAACAAAAATCAATTTCTGCTAACTGAATACAATGCATTCTTAATCTGAAATAGAGCATCCACCCTCAGACTGGAATAAAAATGATTAACAGCATGAATTAAAACCATGCTAGGTATCTGGAAGCAAGTTTGCCTGGTGACTCACATGTACTCCCTCCACCAGGATCCCCTTCCTCCTGTTATCCCACTGATTGTAGTTCTGTCTCTCCACAACACTTTTGGCTTCCCAAAATGTGACTCAGGTACACTACACAGCACACCAAGCATTGACCTACCTGCCTGGGTACGATTGTCCATCACCAGCTTTGAAGGCAACCCAGCTACTGCAGGAAAATTCAAGTTGGTATAAATTATATTTTCCAATATTCTCCTCCTTCCTTCCCTGTTACCCCTCTTGGCTACTTCCAGAATGTGACTCCAGTCTGGGTATGACTCAAAAAACATTCAGCTAAAACTATCTTGGTTTCCTGTGCTCAAGTAAGAAGTGTTGTCCTTTTCATGCTTTGATATTTGAATATTATAGCAGCAGTCTGCAGAAAGAGGAAATCTAGTTTGACTCTGATCTTTTTATAGAACATAATCAGAAGCAGTGTTGTTAGAAAGAGAATATTTCAGATCTTTGGTTGCCTCTTTTATGGCATTATTAAAAAGGGCTGATTTTCTTGAACACACTGGAAAAAAATGCATGACATTATGTCTTACTCAGACTCTGCACTTCCACTCGGTCTCCTTTTCAATGGATCAGCCCAGCCCACAAATATATAAGTGAAGGCCATGTGAGACAGGGTAATTCTTCCAGAGGAGTGCTCCCAGGATGGCTTGTTTTCACCGCAAATCAACTGCAAGTCAACCATGGCCAGACTCATACAGCATAAGGAATACCAGTACTTTTGTTGGCAGGTGGTGGCAATTATACAGATGTTATATGGAGCTAGGAGCTACTGTTAAAGGTATGGCCTTGGCTTCTTGCTACTCCTGTAGTTAGACAATTTCGGGGCTCCCTCCTTCCCTCCCTGCCTTGCTAATTGTTACCAAAGGGCAAAATGCATTGCATCTGTGAATGATGAATCCTTCCCTTGTTGTGTGCTTATGAAGTCCAAGGAAAGATGAATTTGGACTATGGGCAAGGATACTGGGTACATGCCAGAGTCTGGAGGAATGCAATTATTGTGTGTAAATTTTGGAAAGTGAAGTGTGAGTGAAAAAGGGACAGGTAGAGCCATTTTGTGTGTTTGTTGTAATCTGCCCCTCTTCCAGGACTATCTGATCTTTATTGCTGTCCCCATAATACAGCTTTCTGGTCCTGTTCAGTAGGTCTGGAGGACCAGGGCTCTATGAAGAGTCCACAGAAAGGATTACTGTTTAGTGTGTGTGGGGGTGGGGGGCGGGGGGTGTTCCAAATATATGGCCCTGGTGAATGTGGGTCATAGTTTCATAGTAACTAGGATCAAGAGGGACCTGAACACCTGCCACAGGCAGGAATAAATGATGTGTTCACAAGACCCCAGATTGGGAATTCTTAAGTCAGCTCACGGAGGTAGTTAGGTCAAAGGATGTGGTCATTGTCACGGCGGAGTCCTCTCGGAGGGCCGTGATCTCCTTGAGGCCCTCTCACCGCGCTACTTCGGCCCGAGGGCACCCTCCATTCTTGCCTACCACGTCTTGCTGGAATATGTAATAGGGAGGCTGCCTTGTGTTTCCTCGGGCACATAAGCTCCTGGACCCCTCGTGGGTCGCCCCGTACGATGGGCGCTACCCAAGCACCCCAGCCTTATGGGCTATGCGTGGCTCCTACCAGCCCCTAATACTACGCCCCAAGCCTCGCAGATGTAATAGACGTTGTTAGGTCTGTACGCCCGCTTCCCGGGCCTCCTCTAAAGTGTAGCCCACTCTGGGTTCTCTCTCCTGCACCCAGCCTCTCACTGGGACTCTCCTGATGGCGTGGTCCCGCTCAGGGACTCCCTAGCGGGCCCCGGCCCTTCCGGCCAACCGCACGGGTACCCTCTCTGACCCCGGCTCACCGCGCTGCTACTCCCTGTCTTCTCGGGGCAACCGCAGTGCCCTGCCTCGGTCCGAGGGGTGTTGCCGCACTAGCCTGCGGCCGGGCTTGCTATGCCCGTCTTGGGCTCCTCGATATGGCCCCTCTAGGGCTCCTCAGTAAATCGCCCCTCCCTGGGGCTGGGGTCAATGCTCCCCCACCAGTTATGCCCTTGCTAGCATCTGCTGCGCCCGTCCTGGGCTCCCTGATCTGGCGCTCCCCTTCCTCGGGGCTCGCTGTGCCCCCACAGGGCTTCTCAAGAATACAATGTGGCACTCCCCCTCTTTGGGGCTTGCCGTGCCCACCCTGCCTCTCAATAATACAACGTGGCGCTCCCCCTCTTTGAGGCTCGCCGTGCCCACCCTGGGCCTCTCAATGAAATTGCCCCTCGCTCTGGGGCTGGGGTCTATGTACCTGGCATGCGATCTGGGGTCTATGTCCCCCATCTGCAACCTACTGGTTGTGCCCGCGACCCACTGGCCGCACTCCTTGCCGCCAGTTGCTCCCGCACTGGCGTGCAAGCTGCGCCTTCACTGGCGCTGTGAAATTAATGCGCCCTCTTGGCGCTAGGGCACCCCACACTCTCTGGGGTCCCTATGATTGAGGCCTCCTCCAACCCCTACAGCCTCACCCAAGCCTCCGGGAGTAATATCACGTCAAAGCAAACCCACAAGCCCCTAGGCTGTAACACAAATGCAAGCTCAAGCCGTCTGGCTATAACTCAAACCCGAAGCCCTATGGCCATAACAACATTGCTCCATATGACCATGGTACTTGCTGCTAGGCTCCTTTCCACATCCTCACTCCCAGAGCTCCTGCCTCCCAGGCTGCTGGCAGAAAACTGCTAGCCTGGCTTCAGCCCTGGGCTTTACAAAGGACAGGCCCTGCCCCACTCTGGCCAGCTGCTTCTGATTAGTTGCCCCGGCAACTTGCAGCTGTGCTCATTAGGCACTGCCAGGGCTCTCTCCCTGGCAGTGTCTCCTCTCCAGGAGCAGAGCACCGAGGTGCCCTGCGACAGTCATCATGTGGGGACACGAACTTTCCAGGCATCTGCTGGGAAGAGCAGTCAGCCAGGTCTGACCGCTCACGTAGGTTCCTAGCCAAGATACAGGACTTCCATCTAACTCAGGAGGTGCACAGCCTCACCAGGGGAGAGGTCTTGTTGGATCTGGTGCTGGCCACAGGCGACGACCTCGTGCGGGGGCTGCGGGTGCTTGACCACCTAGGCGACAGTGATCATCGCCTGCTGGAATTCACAATCCAGCACAAGGTGGCAAAAGCCAGCAGCAAGGCAGAAGCCCTGGACTTCAGGAGGGTGGATTTCAATGCAGTAAGAAGAACAGTCAGGGAAGTACTGAGGTCCCGGAGGGGAGGGAAGTTGGGTGTCCAAGAGGAGTGGTCGATCCTTAAGGAGACGATCCTCCATGCCCAAAGGGAGGTAATCCCAACAAGGGTCAAAAGGGAAGAGGCGCAAAAGCCCCCATAGCTCACCAAAAGCATACAGGAACGTCTCCTGGCTAAAAGGGAGGCGTATACCCAATGGAAGGGAGGGGCCATCACCAGGGAAGACTATACCTCGGTAGCTCGGGGCTGCAAGGGGGCCGCCAGGAAGGCAAAGGCAGAGATGGAACTGGGACTAGCTACCTGGATTAAGGACAACAAGAAGTCCTTTTTTAAATACATAGGGGGCAAAAAGAAGGTACCCGGTGTCATGGGGCCTCTGCAAGATAGGCTAGGAAATCTGGTTGTCGCACCAGATGACAAGGCTAACCTATTTAACGATTTCTTTGCCTCCATTTTCCTCAACAGGGACCAGATCAGCCCGTCCGCTGGGACCCCCTCAGGACCCAGGGGAGGCGCACCCAGGCCCAGGGTCAGTGAGGATCTAGTCAGGGAACTTCTGGAGGGACTGGACGTATTTAAATCAGCTGGTCCTGACGACCTCCACCCCAGAGTGCTGAAGGAATTAGCAGAGGTCAATGCGGGACCCCTGGCATGGCTGTACAAGCACTTGTGGTGCACTGTTGTGGTGCCAGAGGACTGGAAAAGGGCCAATGTGGTTCCCATTTTCAAAAAAGAGAGGAAGGATGACCCAGGGAACTATAGGCCAGGTAGTGTCTTACCTCAATCCTGGGTAAGCTTTTTGAGAGAATTATCCTGGCGCATGTCCATGAGGGGCCACCAGGGGAGATTATGCTTAGGGACAATCAACACAGGGTCATCAGAGGCAGGTCCTGTAAGACCAAACTGGTGGCCTTCTATGACCAGGTCACAAAATCCTTAGATGCAGGGTTAGCAGTGGACGTAGTCTTTCTGGATTTCAGGAAGGCCTTCGACACTGTCTCTCATCCCATTCTCATTAAAAAACTAGGGGACTGTGGTGTCAACACCTACACAGTCAAATGGGTTGCTAACAGGCTGGAGGGCCGCACCCAACGAGTGGTGGTGGACAGGTCATTTTCAACCTGGAGGGATGTGGGCAGTGGGGTTCCCCAGGGCTCGGTCCTCGGACCCGCACTGTTCAACATCTTCATCAGTGACTTGGACGAGGGGGTAAAAAGCACTCTATTCAAATTTGCTGATGACACTAATATGTGGGGGGATGTGGGCATGCTCAAAGGGAGGAATAGGCTGCAATTGGACCTAGACAGGTTACAGGGGTGGGCAGATGTGAACAGGATGGGTTTCAACACTGAAAAGTGCAAGGTGCTGCACCTGGGGAGGAAAAACCAGCAGCATACCTACAGGCTGGGGAACTCCCTTCTTGTCAGTGCAGAGGCAGAAAAGGATCTTGGAATTATTACTGATGGCAAAATGAACATGGGCCGACAGTGTGGGGACGTGGCCAGGAAGGCCAATCATACCTTGCCATGCATCCACAGATGCATCTCAAGCAGGTCCAAGGAGGTGATCCTCCCCCTCTATGCGGCAGTGGTGAGGCCGCAGTTGGAATACTGCATCCAGTTCTGGGCACTGCACTTCAGGAGGGATTTGGACAGCATTGAGAGGGTCCAGAGGAGGGCCCCCCGCATGATCGGGGGCAGCAGGGCAGGCCCTATGAGGAGAGGCTAAGGGACCTGAACCTGTTCAGCCTCCAGAAGAGAAGGCTGAGATGGGATTTAGTGGCTTGTTACAAACTAGTCAGGGGGGACCAGCAGGCATTGGGGGAGTCCCTGTTCCCCTGAACACTACCAGGAGTGACTAGAAATAACGGTCACAAGCTGGCAGAGGGTAGATTTAGACTAGACATCAGGAGTCATTACTTCACAGTCAGGGTGGCTAGGATCTGGAACCAACTTCCAAGAGAAGTGGTGCTGGCTCCTACCCTGGGGTCTTTAAGAGAAGGCTGGATGAACACCTTGCTGGGGTCGTTTGACCCCAGTGCTCTTTGCTGCCAGGGCAGCGGGTTGGACTTGATGATCTGTCAAGGTCCCTTCCAACCCTACAAACGATGAAACTATGAAACTATGATCATCCAACCTCCTCTTGAATTTGCCCAAGGTAGGGGCAAGGGAACTTCCCTGGGAAGTTCCAGATTTTGATCTGGTTCCAGATTTTGGCCACCCTAACTTTAAAATATTGCTTCTGATCTCTAAGTTAAAACTATTTTCTATCAGCTTATTACCATTGTTCCTTGTCACCCCAGGTGATGCTGGGGAGAAAAGGGCTCTACCTAGTTGCTGTTGATTTCCCCTGATGAGTTTGCAGGCAGCCACCAGGTCCCCCCTCAGCCTCCTCTTGCTGAGACTGAACAGATTCAGGTCCCTCAGTCTCTCCTCATAGGCCCTGTTCTGCTGCCCTTTCACCAAGAGTGTGGCCTTCCTCTGAACCCTCTCCAGGCTGGCCACATCCCTTTTGAAGTGCGGCTCCCAGTACTGGATGCAGTACTCCAACTGCGGCCTGACCAACGTCACATAGAGGGGAGTATCACCTCTCTGCACTGGCTTGAGATGCACCTTTGGATGAATGACACGGTAGGGCTGGCTTTGCTGGCTGCAGTCTGGCATTGGCGGCTCGTGTTCATCTTGGAGTCAGTAATGACTCCAAGATCCCTTTCCGCCTCTGTGCTTTCAAGAAGGGAACTCCCCAGCCTGTACGTATGCTGTGGATTCCTTCTCCCAAGGTGCAGCACCCTGCATTTGTCTACATTGAACCCCATCCTATTCCCATCTGCCCACTTTTGTAGTCTGTCTAAATCTAGTTGCAGCCTCTCTCTCCCTTCAAGTGTGTCCACCTCACCCCACATCTTAGTGTCATCAGCAAATTTGGACAGCGTGCTTTCCACCTTCTTGTTCAAGATGCTGATGAAGATGTTAAACAGTGCGGGCCCGAGGACCAAGCCCTGGGGTATCTCACTGCTTGCATCTCACCAGGATGAGTACAACCCGTCCACCACTACTCTCTGGATGCGCCCCATCAGCCATTTTTTTACCCATCCAACTGTGCAGGCATCAATGCCACAGTCACTTAATTTACTGTTGAGGATGGGTTGAGAGACAGTGTCAAAGGCCTTCTTAAAGTCTAGAAAGACTATATCCACGGCGACACCATCATCCAAGGATTCAGTTACTTGGTCATAAAAGGCAATCAAGTTGGTCAGGCAGGACCTGCCTTTGATGAACCCATGCTGATTGCCCCTGAGCATGATCTCCCCTGCAGGCCCCCCACAGATGTGCTCCTTGATGATTCTCTCCAAGATCCTCCCGAGCACCGAGGTGAGGCTTGCAGGCCTATAGTTACTTGGGTCCTCCTTCCTCCCCTTCTTGAAAATTGGGACCACGTTAGCCAGTTTCCAATCCCCCGGCACCTGGCCAGATGACCATGAATGCTCATACAGCCAGGCCAAGGGCTCCACTAACCCCTGCCAGCTCCCTCAACACCCTTGGGTGGAGGGCATCTGGACCTGCAGTTTTAAAAACATCTAGCCCTTCCAGAAGATCCCTAATTACATCTGCTCTGACTGAAGGTCTGATAGAGCTATCCCCAAGATTGTCCCTACCTCTGCTAGGTGGGATATCCCAGCCCCTGTTGAAGAAAACAGAGGCAAAGAAACTGTTAAAAATATCAGCTTTCTTGTCTGGTGTAGCCACAAGATTACCGTTTGTGTCTTGCAGGGGCCCTACATTGCCTGGTGCCCTCTTCTTGCTCCCAATGTACTTGAAAAAGGACTTTTTGTTGTCCTTAATGCTGGACGCTAGCCTGAGCTCCATCTCTGCCTTGGCCTTCCTAAGAGCCCTCCTACACTCCTGGGCCGAGGAAGAGTACTCCTCCGTGGTGATAGCTCCTCCCTTCCACTGGTTGTACGCCCCTCCTTTTAGTCCTCAGGCTTTCCTGAATGCCCTTGCTGAGCCAAGGGGGTTTCTGAGCACCCCTTTGCTTCTCTCAGGGACTGTTATCCTTTGGGCCTGGGTCATTCAGCCCATGGGACTTCTTTTGGACTACACAACTGATTTCTTGATCTGGCCTGGAAGGCTTCCTGCTGTGGTTGTCAGTGCCATTGTGTCATCAATGGCCAGCACTCAGAGGGGATAATTTCCCCTCCTCACACCTGCCAGCATAATTCTGGTTTCATCTCATTCTTAGGGGCACTAATTGGTGGTGGGGATGGGAAGGCAAGCAGTGGTTCAGTTGCCTCCTCATTTGAGTTTCACACCCCTGAGTAAGAAGGAATTTGGAGGATGTTATGATGGGCTTTGTGGTGAACAAAACAGATGGAAAAAGCTCTGGCTGGGTATCAGGGCAGCTTTGCATTGGTGGAGATCTTGGGCCATACCCTGTTTCACATTTATGTCTCTATGTGGCACTTGTGTAGTTGCCTGACTGCAATCTGTGGTGGTTATGTGGATTTTAGATTCTGTTTTTAGTTGTGACAGAATAGTATGCCCTGTGTGTACATGTAACTGCTCCGGAAGGAGACCAACTCCCAAGTTATCACTGTAGTATCTTAGCGGTTGGGGCATTTAACCAGGGATCGGGAGACTGAGCTTCCATAACCCACTTACCCAGAGGACATTTGATCCTCTCTTTCCCGCTTCCCAGCAAAGCACTTTAACCTGCCACCAAGAATCTGGCCAGGTATTACCAAGCACACTTCTGTCACAGGCTTCTTGTGCAACTGAATGTCTCTGTGCTTTCCTATCCATCCTGGATAACTGCCGACCCCACCTCTACCCCATATCTCTTGGAAGGGTAAACATAGCTTTGTGGGGACTCTCACAATTGGAATGTGGGGCACCCAGAAGAAGGTAAGCACAGAATCATAATGAAGCAGGGCTGGAAGAGACCTCCAGAGGTCATTTAGTCCAACCCCCTGACTGAGGCATGATCACCCCTATCCAAACTATCCTGGACAAATCCATAATTCATCTGTCCAGGCATGGCTGCCTACTATCAAGGCTTCTACCCAGGTCCTGTTTGGCACTATAGAAACTGCAGCTGCCAGGTTCCTTCCAGTGACAGCCAGGGGCAGTAGTGTCTGTGTAGTGAGTGGTTTCTCCTGGTGGTTCCCCAGAGGGAGCAGATGAGGGAGCTACAGGAGGAGGTGCGAAGGCTCTGAAGCATCCTTCACCATGAAGACTTCACTGATTCAGTGCTGAAGGAGACATCTAGGAATGTGGAGGAAGGGCTGCCAAAGGCAGTGCTAGAGAAGGGACAGGACTTGGGCTCCCAGAAAGGTGGAAGATGGAAGTCTGTGACCTCTGACAGCAAGTAGAAATCTGGGGGAATATGGGGGATTTCAATCAACCTGATATCTTCTGGGAGAGCAATATGGCAGTGCACAGGCAATCCAGGAAGTTTTTGGAGAGTGCTAGGGACAACTTCCTGGTGCAACTGACTGAGAGGCCAACTAGGGGCCATGGTCTTCTTGACCTGCTGCTCACAAATTGCCCTCTGGAAAAGTGGGCCACGGAAGCTCAGTCTCCTGATCCCTGGTTAAGTGCCCCAACCACTAGGATACTAGAGTGATAAGTTGGGAGTTGGTCTCCTTCTGGAACAGTTACATGTGAGCATGGTCTTCTTGACCTGCTGCTCACAAATTGTTGGTGGGGGATGTAATAGTGGATGGCAACTTGGACAGTAATGACTGCAAGAGGATTGAATTTGGGATCCTGATTAAAGGAAGGAAGGAGAGCAGCAGAGTACTGCCCCTGGTCTTCAGAAAAGCAGGCTTCAACTCATTCAGGAAACTGATAGAGTCATAGATAGATACTAGGGTGGGAAGGGCCCTCAGCAGATATTAGGGTGGGAAGGGCCCCAGGCAGGAAGGAGCACTGGGGTCAGGTGACCCCAACCAGGTGCTTGTCCAGTCTCCTCTTAAAGACCCCCAAGGTAGGGGAGAGCACCACCTCCCTTGGTAGCCCATTCCAGATTCTGGCAACCCTCACCGTAAGGAAGTTCTTGCTGATGTCTAACCAGAATTTGGCTTGTGTCAGTCTGTGGCCCTTATTTCTAGTTACTCCAAAGGGTGCCTAGGTAAACAGAGCATCTCCTATCCCTTGCTATCCTCACCCCTGGATGAAATTGTAGGCAGCCACAAGATCACCTCTCAGCCTTCTCTTGATGGGCAGGATCCCCTTAGAGCCTAGTCTGAGAGGGACAGGAGTTCATGAGAGTTTCCTGTACTTTAAAGTAGCCTTACTAAGGGCACTGGAATAAATGATCTGGATGTGCAGGAAGACTAGCAAGGGTGGCAGAAGACCAGTTTGGCTAATCAGGAAAATCTTCAGTCAGCTAAACACAAAAAGGTAATGTATAAGACGTGGAAACTTGGACAAACAACTAGGGAGGAGTATAAGAGTATTCCTCACGTATGCAGGGATGAAATCAATAAGGGCAGAACACAATATGAGTTGTAGCTTGCAAGGGACATGAAGGGTAAAAAGAAGGGTTTCTATAAGTATGTGCACCCCCCAGGGATCAGGGGGACCTATGCCCCCCAGACCTGAGTCTGGAGCAGGCTGCATGCTGGGGTAAGGGGGTGGCACTGGCTCCCCAACGCTGTGCACAATCCTCAGGGGGCAGGGGGGACCCGCGTGCCCCAGATCTGTGTGTGGTTTGGGGGTGGGGAGGGGGATGGGCACAGGCTGCACACTTGGACTCCTGCCCTGCTACCCTCCCCTGGGGGCCGCCTCAGCAAAGCGGGCATGGCAGGGAACAGTGGGGCGTGCAGAGAAGCTGTTTGAGCTGCAAGCTCCGTGCTGCCTTGGAGACGCGCCCCCTACAAATGCGGCTCAAGTGAGGGCAGTGGCGCAGGGTTTCTCCGATCCGAGCTGCCCTGCACACGGGGCGTGTTGCCAGGGCAGCACAGAGCTTTCAGCAACGAGCAGATGCTTTGCACAGTCCTGGTGTTCCCTGTCATGCTGGGTCTTGGCACCTGGGCTGCGGAGGCCCTGGTGTAAGGCAGCAGAGTGGGAGCCCAAGGACACAGCCTGTGCCTGCCCCCACCCCCACTCCCAGCCCCACCCTGTGCACATATTTCAGGGGTGCACATGTCCCCCTGGCCATCTGTGGAGTGTAAGCAGCCCTGGGGAGCTGGTCCTGCCCCCCAAATGAGCTGCCCACAGCCCCATCCTGCTCCCCATCGGGGCCCTGCACCTATGCATTGTGGCCCTGGGCCACAAGTCCCAGTTACTGCCCAGCTGGGCATCATTCCCAGCCCTGCCCTGCTCCCTCCCTCCCTCCCTCCCTCCCTCCCTACAGGGGCTCAATCCCCAACCCCCCCTGCCCCCCTGCTTACCTGCGGGAGCTGCTCTTCAGGCTGCCGGGCCCACCGGCATGTACATGCAAAGAGTAGCACAGCTCTAATAGCAATTCACAGAAAAGGCCCAGTGCTGTCATCAAGTAGCCAAGAGACATTAATTTGCCCTTGCTTCATAGAAAGGTGCATCAACCGAGTCTCAGTCTTTACCAGCTGACCCCATTGTTCACTCCATGTTTCAGGCCCTTTCATCCATCATTTCTTTGAAAAAAATCTGATCTGTCCAGTTATGAAATGACCCCACAGGCATCACTTATCAAATACATCTGAGTGCGAGTGAACAAGAGAAGCTAATGGTAGAAGGTGACCATAAGCCCTGTACCCCATCCTGGTTCTGCTGCTTATCTGTACAGACTGTGAACTCCTCCAGCATGTTTACAAAGTACCTAGGGTGGAAATAAGTTTAACCAGGCCTCTTACTTAACTAAAAAGAGAGAGAAAGAGAAGAGAAAAAGATGTTGATGCTGATGCTATGTGTTTTAAATTATTCTAAAATAAGGAAAAACCTTCAAGCCTTGTTTTGTCTGTGTGCAGCTGTTAACCTCCTCCTTTCCAGGAACCAAAAAACCCCCAAACTAATAGCTGTTCCCAAAACAATGTGTTTGCTGAAAGAGTTTGCTGCTTACGTGTGACAACTGAATGATCAACTTCTTCCTGTTACTTTCCAGGTTGCTTTGTCTGAACCCTGCATCTTTTCTCGCTGTCTAAAGTATAAATACGCTTGTAAACTTGTAGAGGTCAGAGTTCCTTTGAGAACCTTCCTTGTGATCACTTGTATAGCTTTAAATAAACCAAGATGGCTTTGTCAATTCTGATACAACCACAACACAAAGGTTGATTTCTTCCTTAATTTGGTGCCATGACTCGAATAGAGACACCCAGAGTGATCAGTTGAGATACAGACCGTCTCCTCACTGACGCCCCGGCACCAAACTAAGGTGAGAGACCTTTTGAAACCTCTACTGGGACTTTTCAGTGAGAGACTGCCAGTGTGTTTTCCTGTTCACTGCTTGAGGCTTACCCTATCCGACCCCTTTGCTGCCACAATTATCAGACCCACTATGTAAGTAGGAACTGTGA